>NW_027437202.1:9694683-9776853 GCF_033239565.1 Halichoeres trimaculatus
TGAACCACAGACTCTGACACCGACCCAGAAAACCTGACATGGAGAGAGGAGCAGAGCTGGAGGAGACGAGGAGACGAGTGAGTGGAGGCTCCAACACCTCCTCCTGTCCTCAGGCGCCAAACAGCGGCTCCACAGGAGGACTGGGGGAGGGGCTTAGTCCAGACTCAGGCTCAGGGGCCTCCTGTTTGTTTACAAGGAGCTCCAAGACCAGATTCTGAGTCTGAGCCTCCAAAACCACCGGAGATCCAGTTCAGGGTCAGACTGATCCAGAGCTCTGCCTGTTGTTTACTTCCTGTTGTTTACTTCCTGTTGTCTACTTCCTGTTGTTTACTTCCTGTTGTCTACTTCCTGTTCTTTACTTCCTGCTTCCTCTGCTTGTTTCAGTGAGTAACCCCATCCCCTCCAACCTGAAGTCTGAGGCCAAGAAGGCCGCCAAGATCCTCAGAGACTTCACAGAAATCTCCAACAGGAACGGGCCGGACAAACTCATCCCAGGTACGGCGCCGGCGGCTGCGTTGGCGTAAATATTTGGAGGGGGGGGAGCTAAGGGGGAGGTGCTGCTCCGCTCTGATGAACAGTTATTTCATGAATGTGGAGAATGTCTCGACTCTCACGTCAGCTCTTTCCAGCTCCTGACACAAACAGGAACCTCTGTGTCTGCAGACGCAGCAGAGAGGAGAGCGCCCTCTGGAGGCGGACCCAGGGCGGCTCTGATTGCTGACTTCCTGTCCAGAAAACGCTCACGCCGGCTCTGTCTGCTCCTCTCTGTGTCTCTCTGTCTGCAGCTCATGTCATCGCCAAGGCCGAGGGCCTGGCCATCATCTCGGTCATCAAGGCGGGCTTCATGATCACCGCCAGAGGAGGCAGCGGCATCGTCATCGCCCGACTCGCCGACAGACGTAAGCCGAGCCGTTAACCAGAATCTGTGTCTCTGCAGGAAGTGGTCTGTATCTGGTCCTCGTGCAGTCCTGAGAACTTTCCCTAACCCACATCCTCACAGACCCCGCCCCCCCAGGTCTCCCTGCAGCGCTGTCAAGTCATCTGATGTTTGACGGATGGTATCTCGTTTTGCCGGCGGCGGCGTCTCTGTGATCCGGGAGGCGGATGTTGGAGTTTGTCCCGTGACGAATTAATCTGATGTGATCAGGGGGTTTCTGCAGCGCGGCTGAAAGGCCGGTCTGTCTGGGAAGTGGATCAGGTCCTGGAGCGATGGATGTCAGAGCGCTGACACAGATCAGACCTGCTCCTCATGGACACGCCCACCTGTGCCCACGTCTCTAACCTGTTCCCTGTCTGTGTTCAGGCTGGTCGGCGCCGTCCGCCATCGGCATCGCTGGTCTGGGTGGAGGGTTTGAGATCGGGGTGGAGGTGAGTGAAACCTTTCTGTGTCATCGTTAACGATCAACATGAGGTGAGACCTCGCTCAGAGTCTCCGCCCCCTCAGGTGTCAGACCTGGTCATCATCCTGAACCAGCGCAGGGCCATCGAGGCGTTCACCAAGGGCGGGAATCTGACGCTGGGCGGGAACTGCACCGTGGCTGTGGGACCAATGGGCCGGTATGACCTTCAGTGACCTTCAGTGACCTTTAATGACCTTTAATGACCTTTAATGACCTTTAATGACCTTTACTGTTATGTGTGTGTGTGAGTGTGTGTGTGTGACAGGTAGACCTGGTCTACAGAGCGCCCTGTTTCCTCTCTGATCTGGTTTCTGCGTCTCTCAGGAACGTGGAGGCTGACGTGGCGCTCCGCAGCACGGCTGCCGTCTTCACCTACTGTCGCTCCAGAGGTTTGTTCGCCGGGATCTCTCTGGAAGGATCCTACCTGATCGAGCGCAAAGAAACAAACCGCAAGTACGCCCTGAAGCCCCGCCCCCTCTCTCTGAGCGTGTCAGTCTGACGTGGCGAGCTCAACCTGTGTCTGTCCTCGCTGCAGGTTCTACTCCAGGGAAATCCGCGCCTCAGCCATCTTAAACGGGGACGTGGAGCCGCCGGCAGAGTGCTTCGACCTGTACCACGTCCTGGACGCGTACACCGAGGCGTACTGCGCAGACTGGACCAGCAAGAACATGACCCAGAGGGTAGGAGCCCAGAGTCTGATCCCAGACCAGGTCTGAGCAGGAACAGGGACTCAGCAAGACTAACCTCTGTCTCCTTTCAGTCCTCCGCCCCCCCTGCAAGACCTCCTGCTCCCTCCCCAGCTTTAGCCCCCAGACCCACAAACCAGCCCCCAGCAGGGAGCCAGCAGCTGCCTGCAGAGACCCCAGGTCAGACCCCAGACCTTAGACCTCAGACCCCAGACCCCAGACCCCAGAGATCCCTCTGTTCATGTTCGACGCTAAGACTGAGTGTGTGTGTGTGTGTGTGTGTGTGTGTGTGTGTGTGTGTGTGTGTGTGTGTGTGTGTGTGTGTGTGTGTGTGTGTGTGTGTGTGTGTGTGTGTGTGTAACCAGCAGGTCAAAGCAGACTGTACCCGAGCATCTCCATCTACAAGTCTGAGACCTCAGGTGAGTCCAACCTTCATCCAGCCTCCTTCTTTCCTTCCCTCCTTCTTTCCTTTCCTTCCTTCCTTTCCTAACCCACCCTCAGACCCTCCTTCTTTTCTTCCTTCCTTCCTCTGTAACAGCCTCCTTCTTTCCTTCCCTCCTTCCTTTCCTAACCCACCCTCAGACCCTCCTGCCTCTTCTTTCCCTTCCTGTTCTGACCCTGTTCAGTCCCTGTGTGTTGCAGCAGCGCCCTCTGGTGGTCAGAGCAGGCAGCTGCAGGTGGATCATTCAGACCTGGTGGTTTTGTGACGCCCTGATCCTCATGCAGACTTTATGAAGAGGACTTTCTCAGACCCAGTCCTGTCTGTAGTGTGATCTGGGTCAGACTGAAGTGGTTTGGACTTTCAGGGGATCAGGGGGCAGCAGATCAGCTCCTGTCGTTGGTTAAAGTCGTTTTCTCCGTGTTTCAGGTCGGTTTGCGGCTCAGAATCCTCCGGCGTACGGTGAGAGGACGCCGGGCGCTCTCTGCGTCTTCCTGTTTGATCAGACGATCTGCTTTTAATGTTTCTGTCGATTAATGAAGAGGATCCTAACGCCTCCTCCTGTCTCCTCAGGTGCAGGACCATCAGGGGGCGGGGCCAGCAGCCAGCTGGTCGTCACTGCCACCCACCCGTTCACCGGCCAGCAGCCTGGCGACCTCAGCTTCGTCCCCGGTGACCGCATCACCATCATCACCAAGAGCGAGTCCCAGTACGACTGGTGGGAGGGGCAGCTGGCCGACGGGCGGGTCGGCATCTTCCCCGCCAACTTCGTCACGTTCTGAGAGCCGCCCCCTGCTGTGTGGCCGAGGAAGTGCAGGTGCATTTAGAGGAGTGAGAGATGAGTAAGAAAATAAAAACATGTTTTCAGAGCTGGGCATGAAGCCGTGCAGCTGGAGCACGCTCAGTCCATCCGACCAATCACAGAACACTTCTCTCTGTTTACGGACACAACCTGAGGCCAGACGTCCAGGTGTGGACTCTGCTTCTCTCACGTTTTCACGTTGGACCAGTTACTGAACAGAAAAACTCTGAGCTCATGTTCACACGTTCTCACCGAGGTCAGGATGAATACTCAGAGTTTTACTGTTTATCTTATAGTGTTTTACCTGTTCACCTGTTCACCTGTTCACCTGTTCACCTGGACTCCTGAGGGTGGTGGGTCACTCATGTTTACACATCATTGATTTTCTTCTAGCAGCTGATTTTATAAAGTCTTCTCGGGCTCTTTGGGTGTTTTTAAATAAAGGTCATTGTTCAGAGTTACCTGTGTGTCCATGTCTTACCTGGAGATTCACCTGCAGCACCTGGACCTGCAGCACCTGGACCTGCAGCACCTGGACCTGCAGCTCCTGGACCTGCAGCACCTGGACCTGCAGCACCTGGACCTGCAGGTCTCTGCCGTCCACCCTGAGCTGCTGCTGGATCCTGCAGAGCTCAGGGAAACCTGCAGGACCACGAACGGGTTTTCTCAGCACCCGTGAGGGGGATGCTGACGGCGTGTGTGTGTGTGTGTGTGTGTGTGTGTGTGTGTGTGTGTGTGTGTGTGTGTGTGTGTGTGTGTGTGTGTGTGTGTGTGTGTGTGTGTGTGTGTGTGTGTGTGTGTGTGTTCAGTTTCTGATTTGTAGTTTTTCAGTAACGATGGAAAAAGGAGCAGCAGCTCTGCGTGGCGTCGTCTCTGCTCCTCTTTGTTTCTGTGCAGCACGTCGACGCTGACGATGGAAAATGTTTAATTTGAAATAATTAGGAAAAATAATTAATTAACACAAACATTAATTAACATAAATTCAGAGCCAGGTCAGGGCGCTGCGTTCCTCATGAAAGATTTTAGATTTTATCAGGAAACTGTGTTAATGTTTTCATCATGTTTGAGGATTTTTTTCTGCTGAAATCTGTTTTTGCGTGTGTGTGTGTGTGTGTGTGTGTGTGTGTGTGTGTGTGTGTGTGTGTGTGTGTGTGTGTGTGTGTGTGTGTGTTTACCTGTCTCCTTTTCTCTCTGCCTGTTAACTTGGTAAAGCCTGTAATCTCCCCCGCTGATTAAAACACACACACACTCAGAGGTGTGTGTGTGTGCTAATATCATGTGTCTCTGCAGACGCTCCATGCTCTGTGTGTGTGTGTGTGTGTGTGTGTGTGTGTGTGTGTGTGTGTGTGTGTGTGTGTGTGTGTGTGTGTGTGTGTGTGTGTGTGTGACCTATTCTCCATTACATGCAGCTCTGTGTTTGTCTCCGTCCCGTGACTCCAGCTGCAGATGTTCTGGTCTGGTCCGTTTGGGTCCAGCTGTGATCAGCTTCACTCGTTCATCTCTTCATCACTTCATCCATCAGCGCCTCACCTGAACCCCTGCTACCTGTCCGCCCCCCCCATCAGTCCCCTGTCCCCTTTTGTTTCTGTTTGGACCCTGAATCAGGACTCCCTGGTGGTTCAGGTCTTGGTCTGAGGAGGTCTGAGGTGTTTGGTGGAAAAGGCCTGAGACAGAGACAGGAGGAGGTGGTGTGTGTTCAGTTTTTATTCCTGAGTCACTCTAACAGTTTGTTTCTGCTCACACACTCAGATCAGTGTGTGAGGGTTTGATTCCCGCTAACGACTCCACACGTCTGGTTTCTCCTGCAGGTCCCCACGGCTCCACAGGACACAAAGCTGCAGTGAAATTAAAGAAGTAGGGAGGTGTGTGTGTGTGTGTGTGTGTGTGTGTGTGTGTGTGTGTGTGTGTGTGTGTGTGTGTGTGTGTGAGTGTGTGTGTGTGTGTGTGAGAGAGAGAGAGAGAGGGAGGGGGGCTGAGCTCTGATGTCCTCTGATTGTTTCTGATGTTGTTCATTTGAGCGGCTTCAGTCAGAGCGCGTCCGTCACTCTGCTGATCTGATCCTTCCTCTTTCCTCTGACATTATTTTATTTTTATTTTATTTATCAGCGCGTCCCTCAGTCCCTCAGTCCCTCAGTCCCTCCATCCCTCAGTCCCTCAGTCCGTCTGCTGCTGAAGTTCCCGACGCTGAACAGATCTAAACTTTGTCTCTGCTTCGGCTCTGGATTATTTCCTGCGCTCAGGTCGCTGAGCTCTGTCCCAGGTGAGATTACCTTTCTCCTCCTTCACACCTTCACACCTTCACCTCCTGACTCTTGGTCTTTAAGTTTTACTTTCAGGTTTTAGATTCAGGTTTTAGATTCAGGTTTTAGATTCAGGTTTTAGATTCAGGTTTTAATCTCAGGTTTTAGTCTCAGTGCTGTTTCTCTGCTGAGGTTAAACCTGGAGACGAACTCCTCGGCTCAGATCCGGCGTCCGTCATGATTTTAAAATGTTTGATTCCTTTTTCCTGAAGTCGTCCTCGTCGCCTGCAGCTCAGCTCATTAATTTAACACATCAAACATTTTGAATACACTCGTCAGGTCAGGTCTAATATAAATTAATTATTGTCATTTTATTTAATTTAATTTAATTTAATTTAATTTAATTTAATTTAATTTAATTTAATTTAATTTAATGATGAAATGTTTTAACAAAAGCAGAGGAGGTGGAAGGAGGCTGCGTCTCCTCCAGTCATTTCAGTTATAAATGATAAAATTAAAGAATTTAAAAACCCACCTCTCTGCTCATCACAATAAACATTTACGGCTGGATAATTATAACTATAATAATAATACTTATAATTATAGTTATTATTATAATTATTATTATTATCATTGAGTAATGAGTGATTTATCCATAAATAGCGCTGATGTTTGGCTCTGATGGAAACACGTCACATGTTTAGGATTTATTATTAAATCATAAAAACTCATTTTTATTTAAAAGATAAATTTATTATAAATGAAATTTATTAACTGAGCCGTCTGCTGTGTGAAAGACATGAAGCTGCACACACACACACACACACACACACACACACACACACACACACACACACACACACACACACACACACACACACACACACACACACACACACACAGTTTTATTAATCAAATTCTGATTTCTGTGACATGAAGTCGTCAGTTTAAACTTTTCTCTGGAAAAATCCTCCAAACCGTCTCCAGACGCTCGACTCTGAAATAGACAGGAGACGAAGTGTGTGTGTGTGTGTGAGTGTGAGTGTGTGTGTGTGTGAGTGAGGAAGAGACAGATTAATGTAAATAAATCAAGATAAAGAAGAGAATAAAAAAATGTGATTGAGATGAAAATGAAATTTAAAAACTATTTTTCCAATTTAAAAAAATATTTGTAGGACTCTGAGCGTTTCCTGTTTCTGCTCCGTCTGAAAACTGCTCTGATCAAAGCTCACAGGAGGAGGCAGGAGGAGACAGGAGGAGACAGGAGGAGTCAGGAGGAGACAGGAGGAGACAGGAGGAGACAGGAGGAGAGACAGGAGGAGACAGGAGGAGACAGGAGGAGGCAGGAGGAGAGAGGAGGAGACAGGAGGAGGCAGGAGGAGACAGGAGGAGGCAGGAGGAGAGAGGAGGAGAGACAGGAGGAGACAGGAGGAGGCAGGAGGAGCCTGGTGTTTCATTGTTAGGAAGAGTTTTTGAACAGGCATTTGTTTCATCCAGCCGTTCCTCCTCCTCCTCCTCCTCCTCCTCCTCCTCAGATTATTCTGAAGATGATAATCTGGATTATTTCTCAGAGACGGTCTGTCCTGATCCTCTGGGTCTGTCTGTGTCCAGATGAAGGTGGAGGGAGTCCAGGAGGATGGGGAGTCTGGTTCTGGTTCTGGGTTGGACCGGGGCGCAGCAGTTCGTCCCGGCTCGGCGGCGGCGTGCAGCCCGGGCTCTGCAGAGCGCTGCATGTCCCGTCTGCTGAGCGCCGTGGAGAGCGAGCTGCAGGCGGGCCGGGAGAAGGGCGACCCCACGGAGCGGGAGCTGAGGGTGACGCTGGAGGACGCCGAGCTGTGGAGGAAGTTCGAGCACATCACCAACGAGATGATCGTCACCAAGAACGGACGGTAACCACAGGGCTGAGGCCACGCCCACTTGCACACACACACAGTTATACCTGTGGCCTGTTAGTCCTCCTGGTGGTCCATCAGCCCCAGTTCCCAGGTTTGAGTCCTGATTCACCTGCTGCTGGGGCCGTGGGTCTCCATGGTTACCTGACAGGTGTGTGATGATAACGTGAAGCAGCTCAGGTCTGATGGATCTGGTCTGCTGGATCAGGTCTGCTGGATCTGGTCTGCTGGATCTGGTCTGCAGGATCTGGTCTGCTGGATCTGGTCTGCAGGATCAGAGGTTTCCAGTCGGTGTTTGTTTGTGAATATTTTTCTCTTGATTGTCTCTGGTTTGTTTGGAGCTGACTCTGGATCAGTCACCGGGCTCACCGGGTTATTCATTAGTCTCGACAGCAGCAGCTCTGTGTGTGACCGGTGTGTGTGAGTGTGTGTGAGTGTGTGTGAGTGTGTGTGTGTGTGCAGGGCCCCGGCGTGTTGACCTGCGGAGGTAAACACTCCATTCACACCTGCAGAGCGCCTCTTCAGCTGCTGTCTGTGATGGAGAGGCTGTTTGTGTGCTCACTGCTCCAACAAACTTCAGAGTAGATGATGTTCTTGTGCTGCGCGCTGCGTGTTTGCTGCGTGTTTGCTGCTATTTGCTGCAGGAAAAGTTTCACACACTGAGCGGCGTGTCCATAATCTGACCATGAATTAATTTCTGTAGCATCAGGAGATAAAACAAACCTTTAGAGTCTGTGAAAACTGATCCTGGAAACATTTCTGTGTGTGTGTGTGTGTGTGTGTGTGTGTGTGTGTGTGTGTGTGTGTGTGTGTGTGTGTGTGTGTGTGTGTGTGTGTGTGTGTGTGTGTGTGTGTGTGTGTAGCCGTATGTTCCCCGTCCTCAGGGTCAGTGTCTCTGGTTTAAACCCCGCCTCCATGTACTCCTTCCTGTTGGACTTCGTCCCGGCTGACGGCTGTCGGTGGAAGTTTGTGAACGGCGAGTGGGTGGCGGCGGGCCGGGCAGAGGGTCGTGGCGAGGGGCGTGGCCTGGGCGGTGTTTACATCCACCCGGACTCCCCGAACTTTGGCGCTCACTGGATGAAGGCCGCCGTGACCTTCAACAAGGTCAAACTCACCAACAAGGTCAACGGAGGAGGACAGGTGAGCTCCTCCCTGCTGTGTCCTCTACTCAACTCCTTTCCTTCCTTCCTTTACTTCCTACTCCTCCCTCCTTTCTTCTTCTTCTTCTTCTTCTTCTTTTTTTTGATTTTATTAAAACTCTTCCTCCTCCTCCTCCTCCTCCTTCAGCCCATTATCCCTCGCTCCATATCAAGAACATCTTTACCTCTCTCTCCCTCTCTCTCCTCCTGTATTGTATTGGAGTGGGCGAGAGACTACCGCCTGTAATTAGCCACTTCAGTCCCTCTCCTCGCTCACTTCACCTGCTCGCCCCCTCGTAACCACGGGAACGGGATAAACAGCTCTTAATTGGCCGGCGGCGGTTTAATGCACTTCCTGTCGAGAGCCGTTCAGCACTCAGAGTCACACACACACACACACACACACACACACACACACACACACACACACACACACACACACACACACACACACACACACACACACACAGAGCAGAAAATTGGCAATAATGTTGTTTATATTTACCCCATTGTTCCTGTCCAAGCTCACACACACACACACACACACACTCACACACACACACACACACACACACACACTAATGCAGAGCTGGAACAGAGAGTCGGCCCATAATGAAATAATTGCTCAGCTTATTTGTACATTATGGTAATTATGTTTTTTACTGGGAAATTAATTTACCCATCATGCTTCAGGTGGACAAGAGAGAGAGAGGTAAACTATATTCACACACACACACACACACACACACTCCAGCTAATGTGGGCACTGCCAGGGTAAACACACTCTCTCTCACACACACACACACACACGCTCCAGGAAAGTGGCGAGGTCAGCCAGCCTCTCATCTGAATAGAAAACAGTTTGTTTTTGTGTGTCGGCTTGGAGAGCTGTGATTGGTTAATTGGAGCTCGTTAGTGAGGGGGAGGAGGGGGAGTGGGGGGTGATGGACCACAGATGGATGAACGAGTGTTTTCAGGCCAAAAGACAAAGATGGCTCCACTCCACAAACCCTCCTCACCGACTCCAGCTACACCTGGATCCTCTGTTTGTTTTTCACGCAGTCCAAAAGCTTTTCAAACTTTCACACCTGAGCTCAGGTACGCACTGAGCACGCACCGAGCTCTGCATCCTCCTCATCCGCAGCTCTGATGAGACAGCTGCTGACAGTCCACAGGTCAGATAGGTCAGACAGGTGAGGTCAGAGCTGAGCGATGTGCTTCAGGTGTGACCAGGTGTGACCAGGTGTGCTCTCTGTGTGCTCAGATCATGTTGAACTCTCTCCACAAGTACGAGCCTCAGCTCCACATCGTGTGCGTCGGCGCTCGCCATCGACTCGTCTCAAACGTCTCCTTCAAAGAGACTCAGTTCATCGCTGTCACAGCCTATCAGAACGAGGAGGTACACACACACACACACAGAAAATACCTCTACCTGCCCCTACAGGTGTTAAATATCCGTCTTTCTTCTTCTATGGTTTAATTTGTGCAGATCACAGCTCTGAAGATCAAATACAACCCGTTTGCTAAAGCTTTTCTGGACGCTAAGGAGAGGTACAACCTGATCATCTCACACACACACATACACACACACACACACACACACACACACACACACACACACACACACACACCTTCCATAAGTCCTGATGTGATGTTTCTTTTAACCTCCTCAGGAACCCGGGTGGGCGGAGCTTATCAGAGCCACTGGATGGTCGTGCTGGGATTCAACCCTGTGAGTGAATCAAACAGTTTGTTTAAAGGTTTCAGATCACAAGCTGCAGGATCTGTGTGTGTTATTCAAGTGTGTGTGTGTGTGTGTGTGTGTGTGTGTGTGTGTGTGTGTGTGTGTGTGTGTGTGTGTGTGTGTGTGTGTGTGTGTGTGTGTGTTTGTGTGTGTGTGTGTGTGTGTGTGTGTGTCACAGGCTGGCCTCTGTGCTCGGCTGGAGGGGGAGGAGCTTTTCCGTATGGGAGCAGCCTGCCGCTAACATCCCATCATCACCACGGCTACAAACACCACAGCTACCCAGGACGCCACACACCTTACCCCTCCCCCTACCTGCCGCACCGCTCACACTCCTCAGGTGACCGACCCGATCCTCTCTGTGAACACACATCCACGGTCATTGGTTACTGACAAGTGCGGTGTGTGTGTGTGTGTGTGTGTGTGTGTGTCAGTGTGTTTGTCTGAAGGTGTCCAGGTGTTATCAGACGGATGGAGCAGCTCATCACCTCGTCCCACCTCCTCCTCCTCCTCTCTGTCCTCCTCCACCTCCCTCCCTCTGACCAGCAGCACTCCGTCCTCTCAGCCGCCTCCTCCTCACGCCTCCAGGTGAGTCCCAGCCTCTTAACCCCGCCCCCAGCAGGTAGCGTGGCCACCTGGATATGAAATAACCGTGGATGTGTTTGTGTTCAGTCAGTTTCCCTGTCTCTGGACGGTTGGATGCACTGAGCTAAGCCCCTCCCACTCCCCTTGCACCGCTCTCCATGGACCAATCAGCAGTGAGAGTCTCATGCAACCTCCCAGTCACAGCAGAGTGGGCGGGGCTGGGTGGGCTAATGGCTCCACCCACTCTTTCTAAAATGGAAGCATGCATTATGAAATAAACTAAACAAGTGATCTCATTAATACCACTTCATGTTTAACCGTCCATGTTCAGGGTCAAAGTGTCACATTTCAACCCTCAAGTGTAAATTTGTGTACAGTGCAACGCTTTAAATTAAAAAGAAAAACATAACTTTCACCTCCACCCTCTCCGTCCTGTTTGGACAGTTTTTCCTGCTGCTGCATGTTTGTTGTGTTTTTCCTCAACAGAAGGACGAATAAAAAAAAAAAAAAAACTCTGTAGCTTCTTGTTAATATCTGTGTTATCTGTGAAGTCTGGGAGGTTTAATTCTGCTCACTGTGGTTTGTTTGGTTTGACAGTGTGATGGAGAGAAAGATTGTCATCTTACTTGGTGTTAATAAAGTTTTGAATTAAAGTGTGGTGTTTAATTTAACAGTAGCCTGGAAAAAGCGATGGGATAGAAAAATAATTTTTCCTTTATTTTTAATAAACGGACTCTTCATGTGCTGTTAAACATCTGTATTTGTCAAAAACAATTAAAAGTTATGCTTTTTAACTTGATTTGAATGTAATAAATAAAATTGAGCAGTTCGTTCCTCTTCTGAAGGAAAGGTTCCGTGTTTTGAGGAACAACCGGAAGCGTGAACCCGTGACCCGGAAGTTGGTCTGTACAGGCGCTTCGCTTGTTAGCATGTTAGCGCATGGAGATAATTAAATGTTTTATCTCTGAATTGATGAACCTGATTTAAAACTTAACGTTCCTGTGTTTGACCGAAGAACATCGTCAAGGTACGGCCATGTTTTTTCTTTGTCTTAGTTTCCCGCCCAAAGAGAAAACAGAGAGAAACGGTGAATCAACGAGATGGAGATGATTGTTACTCACAGCTGCTGAGCTAGCTTCACTTGATTACAACCTGATCAACCATTATCCTCTGTTTTTAGACACTTATTCATTAACTTTTTTGAAAGTGGGGTCATAGATATTAAGCTTTGTACGATTTCGTTTTAATTTCTGCCAGTTAGTGCCCAGCGTTTGACTTCCTGCTAATAAAAACTATCATTGATACACCCCCATGTTCTTAACTTCACTCATCCTGTTTTATTTTTTTTTGTGTGTGTGTGGGTTTAGGATCAGTAATTAAATCAGTTTAATCATTATCATACATGTATAATGTAATCTATATTTAATTTGAAAATATTTGTGATGTTATTGCTCTTGTCATTGCTGTTCCCACATTGCAATGAGATATTGTTTGCAAGAGAAATCACAGATAAAGGAAGGTGCTAATGAGACAACAAGCTTTTATATAATTACTGTAATGGCAGCTATTTTCTAGTGATTATAATTTCTCAGATTTTTAGTTATTTTATGTCCAACTATTTTTATATATGTATATATTTATTTATTTATTGTTATTACTATTATTGTTATTATTATTATATTAATTTCTTAGTTTATTTTTATCATTGTTGTCGTTGTTATAATTTATAATTTTACTTCTATTTTTATTTTTAGTTTTTTATTATTTGTTTTTTGCTTCTTTTATGTTCTGATGATAATGACAAGATGTTTACAAAGTATATACACAAAAGTAAATGATACATGTATGTGCTGTGTCTTACAATAAAAAAGTTTAATTAAAAAAAACAAACAAACAAAAAAAAACTATTATTACATTTTCCCTCCTGAAACCTCAAAGATGAATAGAGTTAGTCACAGAATTGTTACTCAGGCATGTTATATTTAATGAAATGCACCTTTAAACATTTAAAGCACTGTGATTAATTCTTCTGCTGGATGGAGATGGGGGTAAAGATGGAGGTGTTGTTCCTCCACCCAGTTAATGTCTGACCGTATGTTTGTCACTCAGCATGAAGTGTGTTTCAGCAGAAAGTTGAACTCATGTTGTGTTTTTGTGTTTGTGTTTAACCCAGCTCTCAGTCATGGCTCACATCACCATCAACCAGTACCTGCAGCAGGTAACCTTTGACCTCTCACAGCTGATTACACATCTCAGAGCCAGTGCACTAACTTCTTCTTCTTCGTTGGTGTTTTTCTCCTGCAGGTTTACGAGGCCATCGATAACCACGAAGGGGCGTTCTGTGCTGAGCTGCTCTCCTTCAAACATCCACACGTCGCCAACCCTCGCCTTCAGGTGAAGCTCCCTCCATTCAGACGAACACACACATAAGTGATAAAAAAGAGCCTCACCTGTGTGTGTGTGTGTGTGTGTTTCAGCTGGCCAGTCCTGAGGAGAAATGCCAGCAGCTCCTGGAGCCACCGTACGATGAGATGGTTGCAGCTCACCTCAGGTAGATAAAGCATCATGTTCTCTGACACGACTTTTCAGCCCTTCCAGGCACTGCCCAGGTGTGTTACACTGCAGGTGTGTGTGTGTTTGTATTTTACAGGTGTACATATGCAGTGGCCAATCACGACTTTGTTGAAGCCTACAAGTTCCAGACCCTGGTTGTCCAATATCCTTCAGAGTGATGTCTAAACACTCCACTGTAACGACAAAAACACATGTTTAACATCTTTATTTATATTTAGTGAAACTGAAAACAGCAAAAACATTAAATCTGTCTTTACTAACGGATCAGTGCTGCTCCTTGACCAATCACATCGTTCCTCAGAGCCTTTCAGGCCCACAAAGAAGAAAACTGGTGAGTCGGAAGGAAACTGTTAGCTTCACAAAGTATAGTTTTTGTGATCCTGTTGCTTACATAGCGCCATCATCAGGTCACACTAAAGTACTTGGTAAAAAGCTGAACAGGTTGTTAATGCTCTCAGGGCTCTGCCAGTGATGTTCGCTGTCACTCTGGATCTCAGGATCTTTGCCAACAATGTAAGTTATACTGCTGCAGATGACGATGATGATGATGATGATGATGATGATGATGATGATGATGATGATGATGATAATGATGATAATGATGATAGAGACTCACCACAGTGACCTTTGACCCTGTGTACAGGCCGAGCAGCAGCTGCAGAAGAAGAGTAAAGGTCAGCCGGGGGAGATGTTGGAGAAAGCAGCCGAACAGCTGATGAGCTGCTTCAGAGTGTGTGCCAGTGACAAGTCAGTACACACTCACACACACACACACACACACACACACACACACATCGCTCAGCTGAATCTGAATTTGTGTTTCCCTCCTTGAAACGACTGTTTTGATCCCAGGGAATCAAAGGTTTATTGTCTCCTCTCTTTGCTGTGGTCTGTGTCTGCAGTCGAGCCGGCATCGAGGACTCCAAGAAGTGGGGGATGATGTTCCTAAGCAACCAGCTTTTTAAGATCTACTTCAAGGTAGCTGATTTATTTGTTTAAGTTTGATTAAAACGGGTTCAGAGGGATCATTTTATTCTAAATATTGCCTGTTTTTTGTTTCTGGTCCTCAGATCAATAAGCTGCACCTGTGTAAGCCTCTGATCAGAGCCATCGACAGCTCCAACCTGAAGAACGATTACAGCCCGGCCCAGAAAGTCACCTACAAATACTACGTGGGCCGCAAAGCCATGTTCGACAGCGACTTCAAACCAGGTGACCACAGACTGCGGCTCACTGCAGACGCTCCTCCTCCTCTTCCTGGTTTAGCCCTCAGTTTGTTTCCTCTCCGCTGTCTAATGGAGCCTTTCAAGATTTCACAACCTGAATTAGCTGAACGGTGAAAACATGAGAGAGTGAAAACGTCTGAAACCTTTCTCTGTGTGTTTAGCCGAGGAGTTCCTGTCGTACGCCTTCCACCACTGTCACCGCTCCAGCCAGAAGAACAAGAGGATGATCCTCATCTACCTGCTGCCCGTCAAGATGCTGCTGGTCAGAAACACACCTGCTCACACCTGTTTGTACACCTGTCTGTAACCTCTGCTCCAGCTCTAACTGAGCCTGTCTCTGATTTCAGGGCCACATGCCGTCTCATCAGCTGCTCAGGAAGTACGACCTCATGCAGTTTGCAGACGTCACCAAAGCTGTGAGGTAAGCTCTGAGACAGGGGACAGGAAGTGACCTCATGCTGTCAGCTGATCTCACAGCTGTGTGTGTGTGTGTGTGTGTGTCAGTGAGGGGAACCTGCTGCTGCTGAACGAAGCTCTGTCCAAACACGAGACCTTCTTCATCCGCTGTGGGATCTTCCTGATCCTGGAGAAGCTGAAGATCATCACCTACAGGAACCTCTTCAAGAAAGTGTGAGTGCCCATAGCGCCCCCTGCTGGGCAGACTGACCCTAACCTCAGGCCTGAGGCTGAGCTGAGCTGTCACCTGTCCACAGGTACCTGCTGCTGAGGACTCATCAGCTGCCTCTGGACGCCTTCCTGGTGTCTCTGAGAATGATGCAGGTGGAGGACGTGGACATCGACGAGGTGCAGTGCATCCTCGCCAACCTTATATACATGGTGAGAGCACACACACACACACACACACACACACACACACACACACACACACACACGCCCAGCAGGACTCGGCGTTGGCTGACTTCTTCTTCTGTGGTTTTCTGTCTCCTCTCAGGGTCACATCAAAGGTTACATCTCCCATCAGCACCAGAAGCTCGTGGTCAGTAAACAGAACCCCTTCCCGCCTCTCTCCTCTGTCTCTTAGACCACTTTACCCACAATCCCGCTGGCTGCCAAACACTCAGAGACTTTTTCCATTTGATGATTTTTTTATTTCGTTCTGTAAAAATGTGTTGAATTAAACAGAAGCTGCTTTGTAAACCGTCTACTTCATTGATTCATTGACCAATCCCTGTTCAGGGTGTCTGGATGCTTGAGTGGTGCATTGTGGGTATTGGAGTCTTTATTTCTGGGGTGCAGGTTGAACACAGCAGCTGATCAAACGGGTGTCTGTTCAGAGTAAAGTCATCTTTAATCACCTTTCACTGAAGTCAAACACTGATGATCAGAGTTTTTGGGACGTTAAAGAGTTTCACAGACGGCGAGTCGTTAGTGTGTCTCAGGGTATAAGTTGACCTGTGGGGTCATGTGACTCTCAGCCTCCTCCAGCCGGGGTTGGATCCAGTTCAGGTAGCGGGACAGTTTAGTGAACACCAGACCGCCGCTGTCACTGCCACACCCGGCAGACGAAGGCATCAGCAGCCCGGTCACGAACACGGTCCCTCGCTCCGCCGTAGCCACAGGCGTCCCCGTCAGCCGCCTGTCACAGCGCCGCTGGCTGACCTCTGACCCCGAGCGCCCATCATCATCTGAAGGTGGACTCAGGGTCTTGGGGCTGATCTGGTTCCCTGGTGTCCCTCCTGCCCGGCTCTGACTCGCTTCAGTCCGGTTCTGCTCCTCTCCGGGTCTTTTGTCCTCAGCCGTCTCTGGTCCTCTCCCGGTCCCTGCAGGCTCCCGTAGCGTGGTCACGCAGAACATTTTGTTGCTGAGGGGGTGTGACACGTTGAGCTGACTGCGGCACTCGTCCAGACTCATGTAGACCAGCTGCTCCGCCTCGCCGGGCCCTCGCCGCGTGGCCATGCCCGTCCTCCCTGACTGCATCAGGATGTTCTCACAGAAGTCCCTGGTGGGCAGGCAGAGGTGGATGAGGGCGGGGCCAAAGGTCAGAGGGGCGGCCAGCTCCAGGAGGGCGAGGTCGTTGTCGTGGTAGTTTCTACGGTAACGACTGTGGATGTGGAGGGCGCGGACGGGGACGACCATCTTGTTGCTGTCTGTAAAGAAAAGAGAGGTCAGGATGAGGTCAGGAGTTCAACCCCAGACCCAAAGACCTGATCCAGACTGAGCCAAGAGAGGCTGAAGGTCACCAGAGGAAACCAGGAAGTCTGACGGCCGGGGGTCGGCGTCCTGCTCGGCGTGGAAGAAGAGGCAGCTGGCCGCAGTCAGGATGGAGCGTCGACCGAGCACGACGCCGCTGCACAGCTCTTCCTTCCCGCTGGTCATCAGGGACACCTGGAGACAGGTGAAAACAGCCGTGAGGTAGGGGATCTGGATCCAGGTGGTTCACACCGACCCATGACGGGCTGGCGGATCTCACCTGCCAGGGACACCTCCCGACGGGACACATGGACGCAGGCGTGTTGGACTTCCCAGGCAGCTGTCCGCAGGGGAACTCCACTGAGGACAAAACGCTTCGTTAGTCTTCGTTAGTCTTCGTTAGTCTTCAGACGCTACATTAACTGCTTCACGGTTAGGGTGAGGGCGGAGTCAGACCTTTGGGCAGGCAGGTGCGTCCGTCGGTCTGTAGTTTGAATCCTGGGAGGCAGGAGCATCTGAAGGAGTAGTGTGAGGCCGTGCACAGCTGGTGACAGGCCGTGGGACCCTCGGTGGGACACTCTGACACCTCTGCAGCAAAGCAGACACACACTCACCTGGAGCAGCTCTAAGGGGCGGGGCCTAGCTCACCTGTGGGTGTGGTCAAACCTGCTAAGTTGAGCAGCGGGGCCGTGGGGGGCTGTCCTGCGTCATCTGGCGCTCCCAGCTCACAGGCCGGACCGTAGTGGGGGGCGGGGCACGCGCAGGTGAACCCGCCCACTCGGTCGGTGCAGTTCCCTCCGTGCAGGCAGGGGTTGGGCTCGCACTGGTCCCCGTCTGAAACACAAACTGGGTCTGTTTCTGTAAACTGAACTCACCTGTGTCTGACGCCCCAGAGGGAGGAAACCCACCTTGGTAACGGGTCCAGAAGGCGATCTGTGGAGGAGCAGACGGAGGTCAAAGGTTAAACCAGGTGAGTCAGAAAGAGCATCATCAGGAAGGATGAGCGAGGTTCAGACCGTGCGCGCGTCGTCCTCAAAGAACTCCCGCGCCTCCTCGTAGTTACACAGCTCCTCGTGGCACTCCCGCTCCAGGTTCCCCTGAAGGATCTCCTCCACCAGGAACTTATTGGCTCGTTTGGACCGCAGGAAGACGTCGTGGGTGGGCGGAGCTCGAAACACCGCTGTAAGTCAACGTGTGTCACAGCGTTTGAGCAGATTAACAGCTAAAATCATCCATGTTAGTTTATCTGGTGATTTCACCTTCAGGTCATGACTTTAACGACTTTAACTGATTAACACACGTCTTTAACCTGACACACACACACACACACACTCTGCATGTTTGAACATCCAGGATTTATTTATTCATGCTCATAACAACAGTCAGACTCTCAGCGCGTCACGGTGAAACGTTCATTTCTTCCAGTTTGTCCCGATCAAACACCTGAGCCCAAACTTTGTTTTCACCTGTTTCACGTTTGAACCGCTGCTCTCACCTCTCTGTGGTTTCTAACGAAGCGTTTCCACCTTTACAGCTCAGTTTGGGACGAGGACTGTCCTCAAACTACAGACCGGAGACAGCAGAGGTCAAAGGTCAGAGGACTTACCCTGTCCTTGGATAAGGACCTGAAGGAAGCCGCTGAGGAGGATCAGAGACAGAGGAGACGCTCGAGCTCCAGCCTTCATGATGCCGACCGCCATGACACTGAACACACACGCTCAAAGGTACACAAACACACACACACACACACGTAAATACGCCCCCACCTGTCCCGGCTGAGTCACAGGAGGAGAAGCAGAGTCCAAACATCCAGCCTGTGTCAGAGATCGATAACGCTCAGAGAGATCTGAAACATCTCTGAACGTTCAGCCGCACAGGAAGTCTGCTCAGACTGAAACCTCCATCAGGACCAGTCTATTCACTCAGGACTCACCTGCACGGCTCACACCTGTCTGTCTCAGTGTGTGTGTGTGTGTGTGTGTGTGTGTGTGTGTGTGTGTGAGCGTAAAGAGTTAAACACAGATCGTCTCTCTGTAAACCTGGACTCTGGTCTGTCCTCAAACCACCGTCACAAGCTGCAGCTCGACCTCTGAAACATCAGCGCTCTCAGCTGTTTGTCTCAGGCAAACACAGATTAATCATTTCAGGAGCTCTCACCACGTCAGGATTCAGCCGCTACCAACACGCTTAACACGCTAAACACATTTAACATGTTTAACAACACATTTAACATGTTTAACACGCTTCAGAGGCTGAAGAGCTCAGAGATCAGAGCTTTAGTTTCACACAAACAGACCCAACTCAGAGTTTACAGCTCCTCAGCCCTGAAGCAGGAGTGTGTGTTTGAGTGTGTGACTGAGTGTGTGTTTGAGTGTGTGTTTGAGTGTGTGTTTGAGTGTGTGACTGAGTGTGTGACTGAGTGTGTGATTGTAAAGTTTGTAAAGTTTGTGAAACTCTGAAGCAGACAAACCAGACTCATCAGGTGTTGTAGATTTCTTTATTCTGGTTTCTGAAGTGACTGATTGAAACTCATGAAACAGATTTGACTGAGATTAAAACGTGTTTGTGCTCCTCACGTTGGTCAGGGATGTTTTTGGTCGCTCATGTGAACAGGTGTGTTCAGGTGTGTTCAGGTGTGTTCAGACGCTCTGTGTGAGGAGCGAGTGCGGGGCCCCGGGGCCCGGCGTGGTTAATCAAGCTTCGAATGATGTGGAGGCGTCTGATGACCTCACTGCAGCTCGCTCTGCAGGGAGAATTAAAGCGTCGGACGCTCTGAGCCCGTCTGGGTCAGCGCTGTGGTGCGGCGCCGTGTGGACTCTTCACAGAACCAGCCATTTGATTGGACCGGCGCTCCTCCTCAGACGGTTCCTGTCCGTCTCTTTGGGGACCAGCCTCTCGATGCCCTCCCTGATCCAGGAGACGTATTTGGACACCTGGGTGTAGACCCCGTATTTGCCTTTGCGAGCGCAGCCTTCGCCCCAGCTCACGATGCCGGTGATGAAGTAGGTGTTATGGTAGCGAGTGACGTGCGGCCCGCCGCTGTCCCCTTGGCAGGCGTCTTTGGCCTCCTGGTCGTAGCCGGCGCAGAACATGCGGGTGGAGATCTTTAGCTTGGTGGATTCCATGCAGGTGAGCCGGTCCACGTAGGGGACGCTGAGGCGCTGCAAGATGGTGGACGGCTGCCGCCCCTCGCCGAGACGACCAAAGCCGCTGACCATCCCGCTGTGCTGCTTCATCAGGACCTGAGGGAGGACGGAGCAGACTGAGACAAACCACCACAGACACTGCTAGCTTAGCTTAGCTTAGCTTAGCTTAGCCTAGCTTAGCTTAGCCTAGCTTAGCTTAGCCTAGCTTTGAGGCGACCTCTGAGGCGGCGGCTTCACCTTCTCAGCGAACTTGCTCTCGGGGATGCAGGCGGGCAGGATGAAGCGCGTGAACCTGATGGGGTTGAGCAGTTTGATGAGGGCGATGTCGTTGTGGTACGTGTCTGGTCGGTACCTGTTGTGGGTGACGATGGTTTCCACCTGGTGGACCACCTCGTTACCGTGATCCACCAGCACGTCAAACTCACCTGAGGAGCAGAGGGAGGAGTCAGCAGAGGTGTGTGTGTGAGCCTCAGGTGTGTGTGTGTGCTCCACCCACCCAGCTTGACGTAGATGAAGCGTGATTGGTTCATGCAGTGGGCGGCGGTCAGGATGATGTATTCGTTGAGGATGGTTCCTCCGCAGAACCCTCGGTGTTCCTCGTTCATCAGGAGAGCCTGAGAGGAGGAACACGGAGGTTACCTGTCGGCTCTGACACGTCTCACCTGGAGCCTCAGGTGTTGCTCAGAGGTGTCTTTACCTGCCACGGACACTCCCCAGGTGGGCAGTCCTCCCCGTTCACGATGCGGGTCAAGCCGGCCTTGTGCGCCTTGATGATCTGCTCCAGGACGGTGAAGTCCAGCACGGCCCGGCTCCTGTTCTGAGTGGACTCATGCTCCAGGTTGGTGGCGTTGGCGCTGAGGTCTGTCAGGTTGGACGTGGTGGTGTTCTCCACGGTGGCGTTCTCCAAGGTGGCGTCCTCCATGGTGGCGTTTTCCACGGTGGCGTTTTCCACGATGGCGTTCTTACGCTCGTACCTCAGAATGCTCCGGGTTTCTCCTGTGTAGATGGCGCCGCATTTGAAGGTTTCTGCAAGAGTTGGAGAGAAGTTTGAGAGTTTGAGGAGCGGCGTGTGCTCAGGTTTTTCAGGTGATGGTTCAGGTCCAACCCTTTCTTCATCTCTCCACATGTTCCCTGATGGATCTACTCTCTAAAGGTCGTGGACGGACCGTCACGAGGCGTGGCGTCCCCCCAGCCTCACCGTTGGAGTGGCAGGACGTGTAGTCTGAGCCCAGGTAGTACCCGTCTGCGCAGGAACACTGGATGTCGTCCTGGTAGACGCTGCAGAAGTGTTCGCAGCCTCCGTTCTTGTTCTCGCAGAGCTGAGGGACGACTGCAGAGGAGAAAACGTTAAAGCACAGGGCAACACGCTAAGGCAGAGGGAACATGTAAACCAGAACACGTGTTGGAGCATGTTGGAGTGAAACAGGGTCAGAGGACAGCAGAGGGACACAGGGCTCGGTTCTTCAGGGCCGTACTGATTTCACAGTTGTAGCCTCGGTACCCGGCCTGGCAGAAGCAGGTGTAGCCGCCGACTGTGTCTTTACAGACTCCTTCGTAAGCACAGGGCTGAGCCTCGCAGGCGTCGCCGTCTGCAGGACGAACACGTCAGTCAGAGGTCAGCACAGGTGTGTCTCTACAGGTGTCAGAGTTTATTCCCACAGTCAGACGCTTACCCACGTATTTGGCCCAGAACTCGTTCTGCAGAGGAAGAGACACGAGAAGGAGACTGTCAGTCAGAGCAGAAACTCACACACACACACACTCTCTGCTGTGTGTCAGAGTGTGTCAGAGTGTGTGTGTGTGTCAGGGTGTGTCAGAGTGTGTGTGTGTGTCAGAGTGTGTCAGAGTGTGTCAGAGTGTGTCAGGGTGTGTGTGTGTGTCAGAGTGTGTCAGGGTGTGTCAGGGTGTGTCAGGGTGTGTCAGGGTGTGTCAGGGTGTGTGTTGTTGTCATTGTGGTGTGTTGTTGTGTGTGTTGTTGTCGTTGTGATGTGTTGTTGTGTGTTGTTGTTGTTGTGTGTTTCGTAAAGATTTACAGTCTTTTGGTCATCCTCGAAGATCTCCCGCGCCTCCTCCCAGCTGCAGCGCTCCTCCACACACTCCCTCTCCATGTCGCCCTGTTTGATCTCCTCCAGGAAGCTGTTGGCGCGTTTCTGCCGCACCAGCACCTGATTGGCTGTTTGTCTGTCGGTAAAGACTGGTGAGGGGACTGAAGCAGAGAGAGACGTGTCAGCAAAGACGCCGTTTGTTTCACTTCACCTGAAGCGTAGCCACGCAGAGGATCAGACGCTTCCAGAGAGGAGCCACGCTCTCAGCTCAGCCTGTTTTTAAAACGCTCTGTGCTCCTCCTCACCTGCTCCTCTTCTTCCTCCCTCACAGACCCACAGAACCTACCTGTGTACACGGCGGCGGAGGCGGCGGCCAGGTGGAGCAGCAGGAGGCCGAGTGAGAGACGCTGAAACCCCGACATGGCCCCTGATGGACGTGAGCTCGGCTCGGAGCAGCTGAGTGATCTGAGCGTGAGTAATGGAGTCAGAGCGGGAGAGCAGGAGGGGAGGAGGAGGGGAGGAGGAGGAGGAGGAGGAGGAGAGGCCAACGACCCCCACAGGGAGGGAGTTGAGGGCTGCAGTGGGCGGGGCTTATCACACACTTCCTGTTGAAACACTGGGACTGAAACCTGTATGTTTATGGAGGGGGGGTGATAATCTGTGACTGAGCGCTGAGGTTAAAGGGTCAGTCCGTGTGTTTCTGCTCAACACGTCAAACACCACTTCCTGCTCTGCAGCCAATCAGCTCAGGGCGCCGGCGTGTAAACAGATCAGAGTTTCCTCTGCAGACCGAAGCAGCTGAGGAGGATCAGATGTTTGACAGAAGTCTGAGCGAGAACGAGCCGAACGCCACGAGAGCCGTGACCTCATGACATCAGAAAAACCTTCATTTTCATTTGTCTTCACATCAAACACACAGAGTCTGTCAGGTTTTAATGTTTATTCACCTCTGAACAAAGACCTCAACACTTTGACATGTGGCCCTCAGACCAGCAAAACCCAGACCAGCAGGACTGAGACCAGCAGGACCCAGACCAGCAGGACCCAGACCAGCAGGACCCAGACCAGCAGGACCCAGACCAGCAGGACCCAGACCAGCTGCTGCAGCCGAGGCCCTACTGAAACCAGGTTCCTCACCATCTAAACCTTGTCCTGGTTCAGCGGACCTGCCCCCGTCTCTGCTGCCTTCATGACGCCCTCCACCCAGTCCACGTAGCTCGCCACGTTGGTGTACACCCCATAAATGCCTGGCGCCGAACAGCCCCGCCCCCAGGCCACCACGCCGGTCAGGAAGTGGGTGGAGCCGTACAGCGTGACGAGCGGGCTGCCGTCGTCTCCTCGGCAGCTGGGCTGGGGGATGTCGGTGTATCCGGCGCAGAGCGAACCGCTGCTGAAGTTGAAGTGGGCGGAGCTTGGAGAGCACTGCGACAGCGGGATCATGGGGACGGTGAACTTGCGGAGGACGGAGGAGCTGGCGGCGGTCATGACGGGGTCCTGGTCCTGGTTTCCTCCTGTGGTCCGGAGGCCCCACCCTGACAGGTGGTGGTACCTGGTCTGCAGGAGCTCCCGCTGGGCCAGGTGTGTGGTGGGCAGGCAGACGGGGACGGCGTGGCGGTTCAAAGTGACGGGTTGACTCAGCCTCAGCACGGCGATGTCGTTGTTAGCCGTGGCCCTGTCGTACGCCTCATGAACAGTCGCCATGGAAACAGGGACCCTCTGCTCCGTGCCCTCCTCCACGTCCAGGTCGTGTTCCCCTGGCAACGGAAACAAAAGGTTAACGGAGACGTGGAAGGAGGCGTTCCTCGCCAGGACCTTTACGGACTCAGGTACGCTACCTGCCACCACGGTGAGGTTCTGCGTGTGGTTGCCATGGAGACAGTGTGCGGCTGTGAGGACCCAGCCCGGAGCGATCAGCGCCCCTCCACAGTGACTGTTCCCTTCCAGCTGGACCAGAACCTGATCCACAAACAGGGTTAACAGAAAGCTCCTCCCCCCTGCAGCGCCCCCCTCAGGTCAAACTATAAACTTCAGATCATCATTTGTTGACGCAGCGCCTGTCATGAACACAGAGGCCTGTAGGGGGCAGAGGGCTTACCTGCCAGGGGCACTCTCCTCTGGGACAGTGGCTGGTCCCCACCAGCCTGGTCTGACCCTGAACACCCTGGTTCAGGTCCGGTTCCTGTGGAGCCGGACGTCCACACGGGAAAGCCCCTGAAACAGGAAACGCTTTGTCAGCGCGGCGGAGGATTCTCGACTGATTATTTGTGTCTCGTTTCTGTACCCTGAGCGCTGCACCGCCGCCCGTCCGCCGCCAGCTCGTACCCGTCTGCACAGAAACATTTATTATGATCTCCTGAGCCGTCGCAGAAATGCTCACAGCCGCCGTTCTGGTACGCACACTTCAGTAAGTCCTCCACGGCTGAGGGGAGAAGAAGAGCGTGAACCGCTGCTCGCCACAGGATCAGTCTGATGCTCTACCTGTCTCACCTCTCTCACAGTAACGCCCCCCGAAGCCGTCGGGACAGACGCACTGATACGACGTCCCCATGAAGACACACGAGCCACTGTTTTGACACGGGTTCTCCTGGCAGGGGTCACGACCTGAGGACACAGGAAAACCTCTGAGATCTACAGCGCTTCACGGTGGCGAGGAGGGCGGAGCGTTTAATGAGTGACAGGAAGAGGGTCACACGAGGAGGTCAAAGGTCAGATGGATCAGTGCTGCTCACAGGAGGAGTGTGTCCTAACAAACCCTGAGTGTGAGGAGCAGAAACTCTGAGAGCTGGGCTGTAAGGATGTGAAACCTGACAGACCTCAGGTGTGACTCACCTTGGTAGGTGAGCCAGAACTGCTTCTGCAGAGAGAGCACAGAGAGGAGACATGTTGGAGGGTCAGAGATCTGGGTCAGGGTTCGTCTTCTCTGCATCCTGCCTACATTACCCAGAGAGCACTGTACCAACCGTCTTATCGTCGTCCTCAAACACTTCCCGCGCCTCCTCATAGTCGCACACCTCCTCGATGCACTCCCTCTCCAGGTTTCCTTTCTGCAGCTCCTCCAGGAAGCCGCTGTTTGCTCGCCGCCATCTTTGCAGCAGATGGTTGGCCTCGTGTTTCTCCACAAACACTGAAACACCATGACAGCTGTGCTAAACCATGAACCCAACATGCTAACCTGCTAACATGCTAACGTAGCTCTCTGTCTCAGCAGGATACAGACCTTCAGCCGCCGTGACGCCTGCGAGCAGGATCCAGACGCTGCAGCAGCTCCTCAGAAACATGACCGGTTCAATGTCCCCAAACGGCAGGACGCCGCGATTTTAGGAGCCGAGTTAGGCCACACCCACCTGACCTTTGACCCCGAGTCAGGTCAGTAACCTCATCCCCACTCTGTCCTTTAACGCAGGCATTGATTTTCAGATAATCTGTGATTGAAGAAAACAACCTGACACACACACACACACACACACACACACACACACACACACACACACACACACACACACACACACACACATACACACACACACACACACACACACACACACACACACACACACACACACACACACACACACACACACACACACACACACACACACACACACTCCAGGGGGGTTTCCAGGGTTTCTTGATGAGTAAACAGACTCTGAGCTGTGTGAGCGTGCTCAGCTGACTGCTGCGTGTGTTTAGTGACATGTATGTTCACCTCACCTCCGTGACCTTTGAACTTTTTATTCAGAACTTCAATCACAAACATCCAGAAACACCACAGAATCAACCTGATCCAACAGTTTAGTCCTCAGTCTACCACGATGATGGTGATGATGGTGATGATGATGATGATGATGATGATGATGATGATGATGATGATGATGATGATGATGGTGATGATGATTGTTCTGGGTGTCGTGGACTCGCTGACCCTCAGCCCGTCAGGTCGTGGAGCGGGGTCTCGGTGCCGTTGCTCGGCGGGCTCAGGGTGGATGTGTGGTTGTGGATCCAGTCCAGGTAGTTGGACACTCGGGTGTAGATGCCGTAGTTCCCGGGTCGGGCGCAGCCTTTGCCCCAGCTGACGATGCCCAGCAGGAACACCGTCTTCTTGTACTCTGTGACCAGCGGCCCGCCGCTGTCGCCTTTACACGAGTCCTGGGCGCCTTCGATGTACCCGGCACAGAACATGTTCTCGGTGAGCACCACGCCGCTGTCCTCCCTGCACTGCTGCGTGCGGATCCTCGGCACCTTCAGCCGCCGCAGCTGGTTGGAGACGGGTCCATTCTCGCTCCGCTTGCCCCAGCCGCTCACCGTGTGCAGGCGGACGGCCCACAGCTCGCGCTCAGCCAGAGCTCGCGTCGGCATGCAGACGGGAACGGCGTAGGTGTTGTAGACGATGGGGGACGCCAGGCGAAGGAGGGCGATGTCGTTGTCGGCGTTGGCTTTGGTGTAGTTCTCGTGCATGATGATCTCAGAGACCTGGATGGTCTGCTCCGTCCCCTCCTCCACCTTGGTGTTGTGCTCACCTGGCAGACAAAGAGCAGGGCACACATCAGCTGTTCAACTCTCTACCAGTGTGTTTGCTCAACGACAGAGGGATTCGTACCTGCAACCACCTGCAGGAACTGAAGGTCTGTGTCCTCCAGGCAGTGAGAGGCTGTGAGGATCCATGTGGGTCTGAAGATCACGCCTCCACAGAAACCTTTGTCTTTGTAGACCAGCAGCACCTTCAACAGACACACAGGAGGGTTAGTCCTCTGAGCTCAGCGCCTCTGAGGATGCTCAGTGTGTGTGAGGACACTCAGTGTGTCTGAGGACACTCAGCGTCTCTGAGGACGCTCAGTGTGTCTGAGGACACTCAGCGTGTGTGAGGACACTCAGCGTCTCTGAGGACGCTCAGTGTGTGAGTGCTCAGCGTGTCTGAGGACGCTCAGCGTGTGTGAGGACGCTCAGCGTGTCTGAGGACGCTCAGTGTGTGAGTGCTCAGCGTGTCTGAGGACGCTCAGCGTCTCTGAGGACACTCAGCGTGTCTGAGGACGCTCAGCGTGTGTGAGGACGCTCAGTGTGTGAGTGCTCAGCGTGTCTGAGGACGCTCAGCGTGTGTGAGGACGCTCAGCGTGTCTGAGGACACACACGCAGAGACAGACTCAGTCCTGCTGACCTTGACGTGACCTAACAGACGGACTGTCCCTTTAACTGCTGCGTACCTGCCATGGGCATTCACCTTTGGGACACTCTGTCCCTCCCACGATCCGACCCCGGGAGTCCTGCTGCTGGACGCTGCTGTGCTGCAGGACGGGGACCGTGCCGCACGCGATGGGCTCTGAGGACAGACAGAGGAAGGTGGAGGTCTTTGTTTACACCAGAACCTCAGAGCCAGACTAGAACTTCAAGACCGGCCTGTGCCAACACGGCCTGAGGTGGTCTTTGAGAGGAACCATCTGTCTGCAGAGATCTGTAGTTACAGTGAGTCATGTGACCTCTCACCTACAGCCACGCAGCTCCGCCCATCACCACCCAGGATGTAGCCTTCTGCACACGAGCAGTTCAGTCTGCGTCCTCCCTGGTCTTCGTCACAGAAATGCTCACAGCCGCCGTTCTCCAGCAGACAGGTGTCCGAGACGTTCAGGGGGTCTGAAACAGATGCAGGTGTCACGCCGTGGCGTACGGGAACTGGTTTTCACGCTTTGACATGAAGCTAACACGCCATCAAACTGTGTCTGCACGGCGTCACCACCCACAATCATGGAGGACACTCCTCATCATGCTACAACCTGTGTGTCTGAAAGGGGGACGGTCCGAGTCTCACCGAGCTCACAGTTGAGTCCACTGAACTGAGGAGGACAGAAACAGGTGTAGGAGGAGCCCTGGGGGGAGCAGCTGCCTCCGTTCCGACAGGGACTGGACTCACACCTGTCGGGGACTGAGGAGCAGATCAGTCAGAGTCAGTTTCTATCAGCTCAACGTGTTCAGGGAGAAAAGAGTCGGTTTGCTTACGGTTGTATGTTTTCCAGAACTCGTTCTGAAACAGAAACAGATTTTATTACTCTTCCTCCTCCTCCTCCTCCTCCTCCTCCTCCTCCTCCTCCTCCTCCTCCTCCTCCTCCTCCTCCTCCTCCTCCTCTGATTGAAAAACTCTCTTTATGAATAAAAACTCATCTGACCGTGATCTCATCGTGTTCAAACACCTCCCGCGCCTCCTCGTATGAGCACCTCTCCTCCAGACACTCCCTCTTCAGGTCTCCCATCTGCAGCTCCTCAAACCAGCCTGAGTTAGCCCTGCGAGTCCGGACCAGCACGCCATTAGCCCGACCCTGGTCCAGAAAGACTTGAGGACACACAGAAGGAGGAGAGAGGAGACCAGGAAGTCTGTGATTCACACCTTCACCTGTCCAGAGCTTTACTCAGCACACCTGAGGAGCGTCCAGCACCAGGAGGAGGAAACCTCTGAGCCAACACGTTAGCATGCTGCTATCACTACCTGCTCCTCCGACCTGACGCAGACTCTTTAGCCTCTCAGGAACATCTGGACCGGTCTGAACCTGAAGTTCACCTGAGGGGTCCAAACTGAGTCTCACCTGATGCTGAACCCGAGACGTCTGAGACCACGATGAAGAAGAAGACCTGAAGCCACATGCTGGACCCAGCCGAAAGCTCCGAGCTGGAGTTAGTGGAGCCAAAGGGGCAAAGTCCACACACACACACACACACACACACGATCACATGACCCTGATGGATTGACTCAGTGTTCATGTGGTTAGCTCAGCACACAGTGGGGGGTCAGAGACGAGCAGGCGGGTTCAGGTCTAACAGAGTCTTTATTGGATCAACAATCATCATCAGGGGACCGAGGTCCCACAGCGTGAGTGAACACCATCACTGAAGTTTGATTCTCGCTCTGACACTCTCACTCCGACCTTCCAGACCCGGCCTGGGGCCAGACCCGGCCCGGGGCCAGACCCGGCCCGGGGCCAGACCCGGCCCGGGGCCAGACCGCTTTCAGCCCTTGGACATGGTGTCCTCGATCCAGGTCAGGAAGTTGGCCACCCTGACGTAGACGCCGTACATGTTCTCCACGGCGCAGCCCTTCCCCCAGCTCACCACGCCCGTCAGGAACCATGTCCTGCGATAGCGAGTGACCAGCGGGCCGCCGCTGTCCCCCCTGCAGGCGTCCCGCCCCCCGGTCTTGAACCCGGCACAGAGCATGTTCTTGGTGATGTTGAGGCGCGTGTGCAGGCGGCACTCCTGCAGCGGGACGCGCGGCAGCACCAAGCGCTGCAGGATGTCAGACGTCATCCCGAACAGCTCCTGGCGGCCCCAGCCCGACACGGTGGAGAGTCGGACGCCGGCCAGCGTCCGGCTGAAGGTGCTGTTGCGGGCGGGCAGACAGACGGGGACCACGTGGGGCCCCAGTGAGACCGGACTCTGCAGCCTCATCAGCACGATGTCGCTGTCTTTGCTGGAGTCGTTGTAGGCGGGGTGGATGATCATTTTGACCACCGGACGCTGCTGCTCCGAGGCCTCCCTCACGCCACGGTCGTGTTTCCCTTCACAGACACAACACTCATCAGCACAGGGACACCACACTGAAGGTCAAAGGTCAAAGGTCAAAGGTGGAGGAGGGGCTCACCCACAGTGACGTTAAAGGAGGTCACAGGTTTCCCCCAGACGCAGTGAGCCGCAGACAGGATCCACTGATCCGTCAGGACGATGGCGCCGCACTGAAACTTCAGCCTCTCCGTCAGCATGGCCTGGAGAGAGCCGCCATCATCATCACCATCATCATCATCATCATCATCACTGAGCTCTCTGACCTGGACCTTACCTGCCAGGGACACTGTCCTTTGGGGCAGTTCTTCCCGTTGACGACCCGCGGGCTGAAGTGGACCTGGGTCTGTCCACAGGGGACTCTGTCTGAGGACGGAGAGGAGAGAGAGCGTTGGTCTGCCGTGTCAGCTCAGGTGTGTGTGTCAGCTCAGGTGTGTGTCAGCTCAGGTGTGTTTCAGGCCAACCTTGCGGCACACAGGTGCTGTTGTCTCGGCCCAGGCTGTAGCCTCTGGCGCAGAAACAGACGTGGGAACGTTCTGGAAGGTCTCTGCAGAAGTGCTCACATCCTCCGTTCCTGTAGCGACAGCCTCTGTAGGCGGCTCGAGCTGCAGGGGCACAGAAACAGAAATCACCTGCGAGTCATGACCCAGAGGATGTTCAGTGATCTGCCGTGGACGCACCTTTTTCACAGTGGTAACCGTGGAAACCAGGTGGGCATTTGCAGACGTAGGTGTCGAGGTGGCGAGTGCAGGTCGCTCCGTTTTTACAGGGAGACGACTGGCAGTGATCGACGGCTGCCGACAGACAGAGAAGGAGACGTTTGAGCTGAGGGCTGGGACCGCCCTCCCTCCTGGTCTGGGTCTTACCTGGTCGGGGTCTTACCTGTGTACTTCCTCCAGAAGACCTCCTGCAGAGACACAGACACAGATTAGAGAGCGACAGCAGCAGGATGAAGCTGAGAAACCTGAGAGGGGACGGACCAGCTGCTGAGGCAGAGCAAAGATCTCCTTGGCCTCCTCGTACGAGCATTTCTCCTCCAGACACTCGCGCTCCAGGTTCCCCCTCCTCAGCTCCTCAAACAGGTGGTTCGCTCGGCGGCTGCGGCGCAGGAAGACGCTGGCTTCAGGCCTGCTCAGCGCCACACCTGTATGGACACACAGGTGTGAAGCAGCGTGTCTTATTTTCCACAGATGACACCGACATGTTTAAACTTCACGCCCTCAGAAATCAGCAGATAAATTCTCCCTTCGTGGACCGAGCTGCTCCTGATGACCCGATCCAGCTCAGTTTGAGGATTTTCTCTGAGTCTAAAGGAAAAACCAGGTCTCACAGCATCTGACGCCTGCGTCTGTCTCTGGGTCAGAGGACGAGTCGGATCAACCAGCAGCTCACAGAGACAGAGAGAGGACAGGAAGACAGCCCCAAAGACAGATAAAGACTGAGACACACCAAGACTGACCTCCAGGAAACCCAGTGCATGCTGGGATACAAGCAACGAGGAGTTGTAAGACGAGAAGTTTCTTCGTTTCTCTTCTGACGGACGCCATGTTTGTTCTGAAGTGTTCAAAGGTCAGAGAGACGAAAAGCACACAGGCCCCCCTCTGTGTCACACACACACACACACACACACACACACACACACACACACACACACACACACACACACACACACACAGAGCGTATAAAAACAGATAAACACACAGAGGACATCCAGCTGCTTCAGCTCCATTTGACCGTTTTAAAGTCACAGTCGAGGATAAAACGTTGATGAAGATCCTCCATCATTTCATCGTGAAGCCCAGAATAAAAACTCCGCACACGCTCAGTTTGACACGTTTATTTCTGGCTGAAGCGCTCTGAGGGTCGATCATGAGGAGAGCAGAAGCTTCATCAACACAGAATAAATAAGAAAACCAGTTTGAAACAATCACATCAGTCATCAGAGAAGCAGCGCTCAGAGTTTCCTCCTGCCGTCCATCAGAGACGTGACAGACGGCGTGCAGCGTGCGGCGTGTTATTGTAAACAGGAAGACTTCCCCTCCACTCCACCAGGGGGCCACACTGCGCTCACTGCAGCTCCTTCAGGATGTCAGAGAGGAACTCCTGAGCGTCTCTCAGCTCGTCCTTCCACTCCTGCGGGATGGAGACACCGCTGTACGATGACCCCGCCCCCAGCAGGGCCCCCAGCGCCGCCCCTCGGTTACAGTTCTCACCTGGAGAGCAACAGGTAAACCAGCAGTCAGCGTCACATGAAGCGAGTGTGTGTGTGGGTCACTTCCTGTCAGTCAGAAACCTGAAACACTCAGTACCCACCTCCACAGTTTGTGTTCGCCAGGATCCCTCCCCGTGCGTCGTCGTGAAACTCGTGGGCCAGGTAAAACAAGCTGGACAGAGCTCCTGTGGGTCAGAGGGTTCAGGTTAGAGTCCCGTGTGTGCTCGTTAGAGAGTCAGACTAAATGAGTCTGGATCAAACCTTTAGTGTAGCAGGCCAGGCCCAGGTAGTCCACGGCGCTCTGATGGACCCTCAGACGCTCCTCAGACGACACCGGGTACCTGAGGTGGACACACACACACACACACACACACACACACACACACAGATTAGGAGCTCATCGTCTGCTCTGTCCCGTGCTGACCTCAGGTGAGCTCCTGGCGTACCTGGCGGCCTTGCGGCTGTAGCTCTGGCAGGTGTCCCAGGTGTCCAGGGTCCTCAGAGCGTGCTCCGCCTGCTGACGGATGCTGGCCCCGCCCAGCACGGCGTGCAGGGCCCGGCTGTAGATGGAGACATACTCGGGCACCTTGGGGTGGGGGTGGGTGAGCTTCACAAACTCCACGGCCGCTGACACCTGAGGACGACAGAGGTCAAAGGTCGTTAGGAAACCCTGATCATTCACCTCCTCACATGAACAGTCACAGAGCCGACGCACTCACAGCTCGCTCCTCATTGGCTGAGGCTGACAGCAGGATGAAGGGGAGGATCATGGGAAGGCAGCCGATGGCGTCCAGCTGGCCGTCGGCGATGGGGGAGCTCATCTTGGTTTTGGAGCGTTTCTCTGCAAACGTCAGAACCTGAAAAACAGAACTTCAGAGTGAGACAGAGTGAGCTGGGGACCGCCCGGTCCTCCAGGTGTGCTCGCCGTACCTCTTGGGGCGAGGTCGGCCTGCTGTCCTGCCAGTCGGCGAAGAAGGAGCGGTGGCAGGACTCGGCGTAGGTGTCACTGTGTGAGCCAGGCGTGGTCAGGAACTGGACGTAGTCTGAGAGCACGGCGGCCCGGGCATCGGGCTGAGAGACGTCACTGAAGCGTCCTGAGACCAGTGAACGCAGCACGCGCAGAGAGCAGAGCGTGTTCAGGGTGTTATCACCGGCCTGAAGACCTGAGGACACAAACACGGGTCACCGAGGATTCTGTGGTACCAGCTCATTTCAGGAGCAGGACTCTGGGTCGGCACCTTGGTGGTAGTGGACCGTGCCGTTGGAGGACTTCCACAGGTTCAGTTTGTCGTGCAGGATCACGCTTCCCACCACGTCGGGCCGTTTGGCGCCAGAGGACCAGGCAGTCCGACCGCTGCCGGCTGAAACAGGAAGATGGTGTGAAGGTTAATCACATGACCACAGACTGCAGGAGGAAACTGAGACACGAGCAGGACGGGGTTTCCTCACAGGTGTTGGAGAGGCTGAGGATGCTGGAGGGGTGTCTGCTCCGGGGGGAGTTAAAGCCTGAGATCCAGCCCCCGAAGTCCCTCCTGATGTCGTCGATGTTGTAGTACCAGTGGACAGGCATGGACATGGAGTCAGCTGCACACATCGCCCACAGCGCCTCCGTCACTGAGCGCCGCACCTGAGACATGTCACCTGAGGAGAGGAGGCTTTCATCACATCTAATAACTGATGTCTGTGTTTTCACTCAGTCTGACCTGAACACGTTTCTCCTGAGAAGAAGAAACCTCCTGACAGGAGCTTTAACAAACTCTCAGGTTGTTGGTTTAACTGGAAAAAGCGTTTAGAAAGTTATTTCTCATGATCCTGATGATTTGATCAGGATCAGAGTCAGGATCAGGATCAGGATCAGAGTCAGAGTCAGAGTCAGAGTCAGCTGTAGAGTAACAAACCTGTGACTCAGCTCAGAGACGATCAGACCATAATGTTTGATAAAGTCACTCCCTGAGGAGGATGAGCGTCAGATAACTCCAGTCTCATCAGTCTTAGTGAATCCTCAGTAAGTGAAGAAAAGCGCATGTCTGTCAGTGTAAAGTCTCCTCACCTGTGGTTTAAAGTCTCCTCACCTGTGGTTTAAAGTCTCCTCACCTGTGGTTTAAAGTCTCCTCACCTGTGGGTTAAAGTCTCCTCACCTGTGGTTCAGCTCCTCCGTCTGCAGCTGCTCTGTCTTCATAATGATTGTGTGTTTTAAACTTACATAAGTTCATTATTACTCTGTTACAAAACTACACAGGAAGTGGCTAACGTTAGCATCTGCCGGCTAAAATGAATGTATTTGGAGCTAAGCACGGACTGAGAGTATTTCTGAGGATCACATTAAAAAAACACACCAACAGTTAAACTTCATGTTAAACTTTAACACAAACTACTAAAGTGGATTAATCAGAACTCGGGGTTTGTTTATGTAATTGTGAAACTGTATCAGCTACGGCAGCCTGGAGGAACCATTCCAAAAGCGAACGTGTTGTATTTTGTGAGTCGTTGTGCCCTCAGTGCAGCCTGACAGGCTGACAGCGGACAGCAAACTCAGGAGGAAAACAACCTCTTGATCAAAATAGTCCTCATATCTTATTATTTATTTTAAAATGTTGTTGTAAACACAGAAAGCGTTTGGTTCAGGTCATCAGACATGAAGGTTTGGAAAATAGAAACTCCAGGAAAGATAAACGTAAAGAAGAGAAGTGAGAATATAAATAAAATATTTTGTACCTCTGTTAAAAAGTCTTTCGTTAGTTTCTCACCTCTATTTCCCAGAAAAACGCCGAAATAAATCAAATGTGTCTGGGAGACGAAACGCAGGGAGATGAGCTCATCGATCTACGGAAGCCTTTGTAAACCAAAACGCTCACACAATGTAAATCAATTCAAACGCGGTTGCAGGATCTGGACGGTGGCAGACAGGTTAAAGAGACTTTTTTAATCTGGTGAAGTGATCAGATCCAGTTTTGTGACTTCGACCTGAAGCCTGTGAATGAATGAACTCAGCCCTGAAGCATCGCTGCTGTTTGCTCCCCGTTAGCTCAGATTCCCGTCTGTTTTAAAGCAGCAGGCTAAGCTGGAGCTAACGGCTAACGGCTCAGATGATGGAGGACTCACTGGATCCGAGAGATGTTGGTGAGAAAACACGTTTTTATCAGAGAGGAGGAAAAAGTAGATTTATATCAGTGAGAGGGGGTGGTACACACACACACACACAAACACACACAAACACACACGGAGTCAGACCCTTTGTTATTGTGTGTATGAGGTGTCACACACTCTGAATCATGGATCCGCTCCGTGGGTCTGATCCAGGTTGTGGGGTCTGAGTTATTGTTTCTGGTTCTGGGTCTGATCTGGTTCTGGATCAGACCTGTGTAATTTTTATCTGAACTGATGCTCCCCTCATGGTTTAATCCCACATCTATGTTTTTGTTGATTTCAGAGCGAGCCAAGGCGTACTGGTCTATGGAGGATGTGGATCAGGTTTTCAGTGACGTGATAGAGTACGTGGACCACCTGAAGAAGGTCTTGAAGAATAAGACGGCCTCAGATCGAGGTTTGACTCTCTCCTTCCTGTCGTAGCTTGTGTTGTGGATCAGGGGGTGAGGATCTGGACTCAGGTCTGTGTTTGTTGAACAGAGTACGTTCAGGCGCTGAAGCTGCTGGAGGCTCTGGACTGCTCCCCCTCAGCCTCCTCCCAGGACTCCTCTGTGGTTCAGGTGGTCATCGGCTCAGGTACGCACGCTCTGATTCATGACGTTACTTTAAATCAGTGACTTTAAACCCTGGAGCGTGTTGTGTCTTATTTTGGCGGTGTCTTCCTGTCCAGGTGAGCTCCTGTCACCTGAGTTCTCCCCCTCATCCTCTCCACGCTCTCCCATCAACGGGCAGCTCAGCTCGGCGGCGTCCCCCTCAGACCGGGAGGAGCTGCTGACCCCCATCACACGGCGCTACGAGAAACACGCCTGTTGCAAGGTCACACACACACACTCACACACACACACACTCACTCAGCACAGTCCCTCTGACCTCTGACCTCTCCTCTCAGGCCTGTCTGTCCGGCTCACCCTGTATGACGCCGTGCTCGCCGGCGCTCAGGGGTCAGAACCCGCTGAAGGTCCCGCTGCTCTGCGGCTTTAAGAGGCTGAGGGTTGTGCAGCTGATGTCATCAACTCTAAACTGTCAGGAGGCGGAGCCTGTGGAGGAGGAGCTCTGGGAGGTTCTGTACAAGGCGCCGTGTGGGCTGAACCTGCTGAACCCTGAGGATGTGATGCGTTACCTGTTGGCCACAGAGAGCCAAGACTTCCTGCAGGTGAGACACACCTGTCCTCTGTGAACCTGGACACATCCTCAGGTCCCACGAAGGTTCATCATGTGACTCTGGTCTGTCTCTGCTTCCTGTTCCTCCCTCAGGCGGACTTCTTCACCTTTAACCCGGCCGTCAGGTTGGACCCTCCCTCTGTGTCCGACCCCAAGCAGTCAGACGTGGACCTGAGCCGAGGGGCGGAGCCTACACCTGTGGAGCTGTGCGTGGGGGAGGGCGGGGCTCGGCCGGCTGAGTTTCGTTACAGGAAGGAGCGCTGGCCGCACGGCTGCTTCCTGAGCCGCGGCCCCACGCTGTTCAACACCTGCTGCGACTGCACCGACGGCTGCACCGACCCACAGCGCTGTGCCTGCGTGGCCAAGACCACAGGGGGGCGCCACTACAGCCACCACAGGCTGAAGGAGCCCGTCGCTTCAGGGTGAGAGTCTGGTTCTTCAGCACCGACCCGCAGGAACCTCTGAGAGGCGTGACCTCTCACCTGTGTGTGTGTGTGTGTGTGTGTGTGTGTGTGTGTGTGTGTGTGTGTGTGTGTGTGTGTGTGTGTATTGCAGTGTGTGGGAGTGCGGCCCGTGGTGTGGCTGTGTCAGGACTCGCTGTCAGAACCGGCTGGTCCAGAGGGGAATCAGAGTCCGGCTGCAGGTCTTCCAGACTGAGGGGCGGGGCTGGGGCGTCCGCTGCCGTGACGACCTGGACCGCGGCACGTTTGTGTGCATCTACGCAGGTGAGGTGGCGTCCATGTTTGTTGCGTCCTGGGGTTGGCTCGTTAAGGACAGTAACCTCTGAACATGCGTCTGATCCAGGTGTGATCCTGCGGCGGCTCCACGCTCCAGCCGAGCCCCCGCCCCCAAAACTGACGAGGGCCGACCTCCCGTCTGACGATGAGGTGGAGGTGGTCACGGAGTGGCTGGCCCCGCCTGTGCTGGAGGGACGGAGCAGCCTGGTGGAGTCCACGTCGTCCCCCCTGCACGTCCCTGTGATCCAGAGACCTGCTGACCCCCCAGGGACGGGACGGGACAGGGACGAGGTATTTCTGCTCAACCAACCACGGTGTCGACTCACAGACAGGAAATGACCACGCTTTGTGTCTGTCCTCAGACCGTGTTGGTTGGAGGTCCGGAGCCCCGCCCCTCAGCTCAGGGGAAGACGGTTACCATGACCACCAGCGGAGGCGTGAACGGCACAGGAGCAAAGAGTGGGCGGAGTCTGAAGAGAGCACTGAAGACAGAGGATGTGAACTTCCTGGACGCCAGCAAGGAGGGAAACGTGAGCCGCTTCTTCAACGTAAGACACCAGCTGATCAGGACGTTAACAGGAAGCCCTTTCAAAATAAAGTTCTGTTTAATCATAAAACACAAAGCTGTGTGCAGAGATGACATCACTTCCTCCTGGGTTTGTAAAGTTTGACCTTTGACCCCACAGCACAGCTGCCAGCCCAACCTGTTCACCCAGAACGTCTTCACCGACTGTCACGACCCCGCCTTCCCCGTCATCGCCTTCTTCACCAGCAGGTGAGGGGTGGAGGAGTGATGATGATGATGATGATGATGATGATGATGATGATGATGATGATGATGGTGGTGGGCTGAAATGATTCCTCCAATAATTTGAGTTACTTGATTAAAAAAAAGATGGAAATCCAGTTTCTGTTTCTCCTCTGATGTTGCTCCTCTCCTGTTCAGCGTCAGCGACTGTTACAATTAAATGACTTGTTATGCAATTAGGTGATGATGTCATTTAGAGACGTAAAACAAAAACATAACAGAGCTAACTGAGCGGCTGTTTAGCTCGCAGGTCAGTGAAGGATCAAATATCAAGTAGCTTCATTACAGCAGGATCATCATTTCAGTCTGAACGCTGCAAAGACTCAAAGTCTCTCAAGAATGTTTTTATTCCTGGTCAAAATGTCTCATATCAGTCAGATCACATTGAATTTAGACTTTATCAAACAAAGTCACTTGTTTTTCCTCTTGTTTGAAACATTTTTATTTGAAAAAAGCTCTTCAAGTAAACAAAAATGTGTTTTATCAGATTACTCGATTACTTGATTGAATTTTCAGATGAATCCTTAAATACTAAACTGTTGGACAGCTGCAGCCCTCTGCTGTCCGTGTCATGGTCTGTGTCATGGTCTGTGTCATGGTCTGTCTCATGGTCTTCCTCATGGTCTTCCTCGTGGTCTTCCTCGTGGTCTGCCAGCTGCTCATGTCTCTACTCTTGTCCATCAGGGTGGTGAAGGCCGGCTCTGAGCTCACCTGGGATTACTCGTCTGACATAGACGGCTCACAGGAAGTGGCGTGTCTGTGTGGCAGCGATGTGTGTCTGGGGCGGTTCAGCGTGGAGGAGAACCTGTGTGAGAGCTGTGAGGTTCAGGCTGAGGCACAGTGAGATTCACACGGACACAAACTGACTCAGACTTATTTTTGTATTCCTGTGTTTTTATTAAATGGTTTTTAGACGTTTCTGTGTCTTTTTAAATAAAGTTTACACCCCTCAGATCACAGAGCTCAGCTCTTTAAGGAAACCTCTTCTTACAGTCCTCTGATTGGCTGACAGAGCAGTGAACACACCGGACGTTTCCGCGGTTCCTGAACGCAGCACGTTCGTAGAGCTTTTATTTTGAAATCCTGTTCCCTAAAGAGCGCTTCCGTTCGCACTCTTACTCTGAAACTCCAGACCGGATCTCGGTGTGTTGTTTATGTGTCCTCCCTCCGGATCCTTCACCGACTGTCCCCCAGCCTCTGAGCCCGACATGAGCCCCCTGAAACAGCCGCTCCGTGTGCTCCTCCTCGGCCTCCTTCTGGCCTCCTCCCCCTCCTCCTCCTCCTCCCACCGGGTCCGGATCCCCCCTCACGACCAGGTGGCCCGGGTCGCTCGCTTCGTCGCCCACCAGGTGGACTGGGCCTCCATGGCCACCATCTCCACCCACAAACCGGTTCAGGGTCAGCCTTTCTCCAACGCCTTCTCAGTGAGCGACGGGCCGGCCGGCTCCGGGTCCGGGTCCGGGGTGCCCTACATGTACCTGACCCGCATGGAGATCTCCGTGCAGGACCTGGAGGTAGGCTGCCAGCTGGACCCTTTGTGTCTTTGACCTGGTTTACGGTTTTTTCAGAGTCTCGGGGTGATCTGTGTGTGTGTGTGTGTGTGTGTGTGTGTGTGTGTGTGTGTGTGTGTCACAGGTGGAGGCGGAAACACTCGTGGGAAACCCACAGACTGACAGTTAGAGGAAACAAAAACAGAGACAGGCTGAGTTTATCTCTCTCAGAGTCTGACATCTTTAAGACCAGAGTCTGCAGCAGGAAGGGTCCACATCCGGCTTTTAAAGACCCCTAAAGACCCCCACAAAGTCCCCCTTACAGTCCCCCCTGGACTAAAGTCAGACCTGGAGATCCTGATCTCTGAGTAAAACCTGCTGAGTCATTTATCAGAGAGTTTGAAGGACCTCACACCCTCAGACCTGATGGATACACACCTTTAAAGAGTCACTTGTGTGTGTGTGTGTGTGTGTGTGTGTGTGTGTGTGTGTGTGTGTGTGTGTGTGTGTGTGTGTGTGTGTGCTTTCTTCATATTCCATGTGAGACAGAGTTTTAAACTGTTTGTGTCATAAACTGCAGCAGAGGCCTCACCATGACGCAGCAGTTTCCTCTCACAGTGACTCAGCAGGTTTGGGGCGGGTCACATGTTGTAGCTGAGGTCATGTGACAGGAAACCACAGAGTGCTGAGCAGGGGAAGTTTTATAGTGTCAAAGTGAACAGGGTGTTCCTGGAGGCGTCCTGGGTCTCAGGTGATCTCAGGTGATCTCAGGTGGTCTCAGGTGATCTCAGGTGATCTCAGGTGGTCTCAGGTGATCTCACGTGGTCCGGGTTCAGGTCTCCTGACTCAGCTGGTCTGATGCTGTCTCTGCAGGTGAACCCTCAGGCCTCCCTGTCCATGTCCCTGGCTCAGACTGATTACTGCAGACAGCAGGGCTACGACCCCCAGAGCCCCCTCTGTGCTCACATCATCCTGTCTGGATCTGTGATGGAGGTACACACACACACACACTCACACACACACACACACTCACACTCACACACTCACCTGTGTCCCAGCTGAGTGGTCACGTGACCCCTCTCTGTGTTGGTCGTCCAGGTGAACGGGACGGAGGCGGACTTTGCAAAGAAAGCTCTGTTCAGCCGACACCCGGAGATGGTGGACTGGCCGTCTGATCACAACTGGTTCTTCGCCAAGTTCAACATCACCCAGGTCTGGGTGCTGGACTACTTTGGGGGGGTGAAGACCGTCACCCCTGAGGAGTACTTCCAGGCAGACCCTGACAGGAAGCACCACTGTTGATCAGACTGCTGGTTCTTGTAGTTCTGTGATGCATGGACTACAAACTGTGATCAGAGCTCACACGCCGACATTTCTTTGATTTATTTTATTATTTTGGTGAAATTTAAACGTTGAACAAATCTGAATGTTTCAAACTTTCTCTGCTCCGAGAAAAAGTTTGATCTTTAATCTCAGGCTCCACAGACAGGTGTGAGTGACAGGTGTGATTATATCTGGAGTGTTTAGGGTTAGGGTTAGTTATAAAATATGAAGCCAGCTGCAGTTTGTGGGTTTGACCACCAGATGGAGCCATTGAGCTGTGCCTTAACGGGACATGAGGAAGTAAATATTAAAACAAAATAAGGAAATTAGAGCAAACTGCACTTTATACCTTTTTACCTTTATAACTTTATACCCACAGAGACTAAACAGACACAGAAATGTTGATTTCAGACATTTATGATCAGAAAACGTGGATCCACAGATGGATCTGTTTGCAGTGATCTCATAACTTTGCTGTGAAAATGTTTATTTTTAAAGAATAAATAAATGATTTTACTAATGTGTGTGTTTTGTGATTGAAGGAACGAAGACGGACAAGTGGCACTGATGATCCACGTTTATTTATTTATTATTTCAATCCTAAAAGCAAACAGCCGACAAACTGTCCTGTATTTGTAGATGTGTGTGTGTGTGTGTGTGTGTGTGTGTGTGTGTGTGTGTGTGTGTGTGTGTGTGAGGATGCTGGAGAAGGACAGAGACACTGAGGACGGTGCGAGCTCAGAAACATTCATGGAGAAACAAACCGCCTCAGAGACGAGTTCCTGTCAGAGTCAGACCTGCTGCTGTGCTGAAAACACCAAGCCCTGTGTGTGTGTGTGTGTGTGTGTGTGTGTGTGTGTGTGTGTGTGTGTGTGTGTGTGTGTGTGTGTGTGTGTGTGAGTGTGAGAGAGAGAGAGCTCAGGGTGTGTGTGGGTGACAGAAGATGTGTGTCACCTGTCACAGCAGCAGCTCTCACCGCTTCCTGTTCCACTTCGAGACGGAGACGAAGAAGAAACGGTTCAGCTCTCAGCCTCCAGCTCACACCCTCAGGAGCAGAACCAGAACCAGACTGAACCAGGTCCCTGATGGAGCTGCTGATGTGGACCTGCGGCCTGCTGGCCCTTAGCGCCCTGTTTCAGCCTGCAGGTAAGAGCCACACACACACACACACACACACACACACCTCGTGATCATTTAGATGTTAACACATTTGAGGACATAAACAAAGGTGATTCAGACGTTTGGATCAGATCTTTTCAGCCTGTGAGGATGAAAATCTGTTCATGGCCTGAAAATGTAAAGACTCAAACATAAATCTAAAGATTCAGATGTTTTATTTTATATTTATTAGAAAGGGGTTTTGAACCAACAGCACTAACTTTAACCGTCTGTCTTCCTGTGTGGAAACAGAAAGTTTTAAACCAGTGAAGCCAAAATGAGCGCGTCAAACATGGAGTCAGAGCTCGTTTGTCTTCAGCCGCCATGTTTGAAGAGTTGTTTTCAGCCGGGGATGGAGCGCTCCGTCCTCAGAGCTGGTTCAGTCTCTGCTCTCCTCAGGCTTTCCTCCATGTCAGGAGCTCTCTCCTCATTTCATCTGTTTCACAGAAACTTTCAGGCTGACCGCTGTCCTCAGCTCCTCCTCAGCTCCTCCTCAGCTCCTCCTCAGCTCCTCCTCAGCTCCTCCTCAGCTCCTCCTCAGCTCCTCCTCAGATCATCATGATTCAGATCTAGAAATGTGTTGAAATGTTTCCTGAGGAGATGGTTGGTGATGTTTATCTTGTTGTTGAGCTGATTCTGACTCCAGGCTGTGTTAAACCGTGGAGTCTGTCAGTGTGAAGCTTCAGGGTTTAAGCTCTGAGTGTGTTTATTATTTAACGCTACGTCAGGTTTCCCAAACCTCCAACACCTTAAAACAACCAGGACGGATCAGATTAAAGTCTTTTAGATTCACAGACGGAAACTCTCTGATGTCATCATCCACGCCAAACGCCTCAACGCTCTGAGCGACAAACAGGAAACAGGTTTTTAAATAAAACTCAGAAGATCGGAGAGAAAGAAGAGACGATTTAATACATCAGCAGAAACTCTGTGTGTGTGTGTGTGTGTGTGTGTGTGTGTGTGTTGTGTGTGTGTGTGTCACTTTGTTGTGTGAGTGCAATAAAGTGACCACAGACTGAACCCCCCTTTGCACACACACACACACACACACACACACACACACACACACACACACACACACACACACACACACACACACACACACAGGAAGCAGCTCTGTGGTTCTGAAGCTGAGCGTCTTCCCCAAACTCTTCATCTTCTGATGATGATGATGGTTGAGAGAGTTTCAGACTCTGACGTTTCCACGGAGACAGAAACTCAGCGAGCTTCTTCAAACTCCTCCAGCGTCTGCGGCTCGTTCTCGTTAACATCAGGCGTCGGTTTCTGAGAGCGCCGTGTGTGTGTGTGTGTGTGTGTGTGTGTGTGTGTGTGTTTGAAACTGAGCAGACTGAGACTCTGCCTCATCACATCACACACTGTTGACAGCACACACACACACACACACACACACATTCGGTGCTGCCATGGTGCTGCTACCTCGTCCTCTGATTGGCTGAACTGGCTGTCCATCAGTGTGACCTTTGACCCCTCTCCTCCTCAGAGGCCACGTCCCTGTACGACCCCCAGCTGTGCTACATCCTGGACGGCTTCCTGGGCCTGTACGGACTCATCATCACGGGCATGTTCATCAGGGAGAAGGTGGGTCTCTGAGCACGCCGTGACATCATGACCAGTGTTTAAAGGAGCAGTGCACTGTTTTCTCTCTCCCTGTACTCATGTTTGATTCTCTCTTCTTCTCGTGTTTCAGTTCTTCAGAGGCAAGATGAAGGTCCCTGAGGAAAACCTCTACAGCGTGAGTCACACACACACACACACACACACACACACACACATGATGATGATGAGGGATGCTGATGGTGATGATGATGATGGTGTTGTGCTCTTCGTGTCCAGGGTCTGGTGGGTCAGGACTCTGCAGGCTACGCCCCCCTGATGAGGGACCCTGAGAGGCCCAGGGTGAGTCTGACTTCACTCAGAACATCATGAAGTGAAGCCGAGCGTTTGTGTGATTTCTCTCTGTCCTTTCAGAACCGCGGGATGCAGGACTCCACCTACACGGTAAGCGACCTCGCTTCTGATTTAGTTACTGAGAGGCTGGTTTGCTTGTAAGCACAGCCTCCGTCATCAGAGTGATGAGGTGGAGTAACGAGCTCGTTTCTATCCTACAGGACCTGAAGAAACGCAGCGATGGAGAGTACAAGGAGCTCCCTGCTAAGAAAGAGGTGAGTCACAGTCTGGTCTTTAACTGAAGGAGTGTGAAGGTTCAGTCTGAGGCCCTGACTCTGTGTGTGTGTGTGTGTGTTTCTGTGTGTGTGTGTTTCAGCGCCAGAGGAGGAACGAGCAGGTGTATCAGGTGAGAGCAAACAGACTCTGTGTGGTGTGTTTCTTCATCTATCTTATCATCGGGGTTCAGTCTACTTCCTGGAGTATTAAAGCGTCTCTTGTCTCTGCAGGGTCTGAGCTCGGCCACCAGAGACACGTACGACCAGCTGCAGATGCAGCCGCTTCCTTCTCGCTAATGAGACCACAGCGTCTCTCCCCATCCCCAACTACTCTAACTTCCTGTTTGAAGAAAGACGACGTGTGTTAGACAGATGTTGGGGCTGAAGTCCTTTAGTTAAAACAAGAAGAAGAAACATTTATCAGGTAGATTTCTCTATGATGGTTGAGCTTTAAAACTCTGGATTTATCGTCTGGCTTTTCTCTCCACGGTTTAATCCCCGTGTTAAACTTTCTGAGATGTTCAGGGGAAACAGGATTCATGGGTTTATTTTTTAACGTCCTGATGATTCTGTCACCAGCTTCAGCACATTTATCAGTGTTTGTTCAGAGTCGCTGACGTTCAAACTTCAGACGGCTCTCAGATTAAAATAATCTGTTCATCTGTTTTCCACATTCAAAGCAGATGAACAGATAGTTTTAATCTGAAAGGTTTTATGTAAACCTTCCCTCTGAGTCATTTCTTTACGATACCAGCTCATTAAATCATGAATCATCTTTTCTGTCAGAGATCAGGGAGTTGTTCAGGTTTGTTGGTGCTGGTTAAAATCCTCCTGAAGTATCTGTCGCTGGTTAAAAGAGAAGAGCGTAATGTTTCCTCCTGCATGTTTCTGATGTTTCTGATGTTTCTGATGTTTCTGATGTTTTTCACTGATTTTTTTCTCTTCTTTGTGTCTAAAACGTTTGAAATGATTTGTGTTTGACTTTTTGGATAATGGTTTATTTTTAGATGAACCTTTGTTCTGTTTCCTGAGAATTTTTGCAGATTTATTTTGTTATTTTTTTGTTTCATCTGAGTTTGTACTTTTCGAGTTTAATCTGTAAAATCTGTTTGAAATTAAAAGTTTTCTGAAGCTGTCTTGTTGTAGCGTGTCGTATGAAGAGCTGCTGCCACCTGCTGGACTAAACTGATAACTACGGTTTATTACTGTGAAAGGCCTCCGTGCCGGAAGGTGGCGCTGGCGCTTGTTTCAGCCGATTCCCCGAAAACAAGAGAAGAAGAAACGTCAGGTAGCGTCACAGCTGCTAATCAAGGCTAACGTCTGTCAGCTGTTAGCCCGGGATGCTGAGGGTCTGACGGTCTGTCGTGGACCCGCTGTGGACTTGTTGTGGACTTGTTGTGGACCTGTTGTGGACCTGCCGAACCCATCAGAACCCCGCAGACCAGCTCTGATCAACCCGCTGTGCCTCGTTTCCACCTCCGGACTGACACTTGGAGCCTGTTTACCTGAGGACGGTGAGCTAACGAGCAGCTAGCCGAGCTAGCCGAGCTGTCAACAACAACCAGCGGAGGAGGCGCGAACAGCCGCGGACTGATGGAGAGCACCGCCCCCAAACGCAGAGACAACAAGAAGTCTCTGCGGGTCAAGGTGATCAGCCTCGGAAACGCGGAGGTGGGAAAGGTAAGACAGGTGTGAGGGTTTGTCTCACCTGAGGACAGTCAGGATGACATCACAGATCATGACAGTGAGGAGCATCCTGTTTACTCTCAGATCACTGCGCCATGTTCTGACCTGTGATGACATCACACTGCTCACCTGTCAGCCAGAACAACACGGTCACCTCTGGGTGGTAAACATGGTGAACCATGCTCACCTGTCCGCAGGTGAACATGTTGTTGTTGAAGCTGGTGGTAAAGCAGAAACAGGGGAAGGTGTGAGGATGTTGGAGGCCTGAGTTTGTGGTTTGATCTCCTGAAAGGACGTGGTCATGTGATCAAAGTGTGACGTGTTAATATTTGATACATGCTCTAAAATCAGCTGGAAAAGGTTTGAGGTAAACGTAGAGATGATTTCTGATGTGACCTGCAGCGTTTCTTCGTTTCCTCTGTCAGAGCTGCATCATCAAGCGTTACTGTGAGAAGAGGTTTGTCCCCAAGTATCTCGCCACCATCGGCATCGACTACGGCGTCACCAAGTGAGTCCACGCCACACACACACAGTCACCCTGTGTATGTGCTGTTTAATGTTTCTGTGTGTGTGTGTGTGTGTCAGAGTGCAGGTCCGGGACAGAGAAATCAAAGTGAACATCTTCGACATGGCCGGTCATCCTTTCTTCTACGAAGTGAGTCTTTAAACTCCTCAGTCTTTTATTTTGAAAGGACAGGAAGTAACTCGTGTTTGGTTCTGCTCTCTTCTTCGTTGGTGTTTCAGGTGCGTAATGAGTTCTACAAGGACAGCCAGGGCGTGCTGCTGGTGTACGACGTGGGGCTCAGGGAGAGCTTCGACGCTCTGGACAGCTGGCTGGGCGAGATGAAACAGGAAATGGGCTCTCAGGCCAACATGGAGAGCATCGTGTTCATCGTCTGCGCCAACAAGGTGGAGTCAGTCTCACCTGCCTGTGAGGTCAGAGCACGCTCCTGACGCTGGCGCTCACGTCTGTCACCTGTCCCACAGGTGGACCTGACGAAGCGGCGGGTGGTGGACGAGGGGGAGGGGCGTCTGTGGGCGGAGTCCAGGGGCTTCCATTACTTTGAGACGTCGGCGCAGAGCGGCGAGGGAATCAACGAGATGTTTCAGGTATTGACGCTCACCTCACAGTCGTTTGTTTCCTGTTTCCACGCCGCTTTCAGCCGTGTGTGCTCATGCTCTCTCAGGCGTTCTTCTCGTCCATCACCGACATGTGTGAGAACGGCGGGAAGCGTCCGGCGGCTGAGGTCAGCGTTGGCTTCACCAAAGAGCAGGCAGACACCATCAGACGCATCAGAAACAGCAAAGACTCATGGGATATGCTGGGGGTCAAACCTGGAGCTACACGGTGAGTGATGCTGGAGGTCAAAGGTCACTCTGTTTCTGTCGTAGACTCGTGGCTGTCGGCGGCGCTGACTCTAACTTCCTGTTTGTTCCCAGGGAGGAGGTCAACAAGGCGTACAGGAAGCTGGCCGTCCTGCTGCACCCCGATAAATGCGTGGCGCCCGGCAGCGAAGACGCCTTCAAGGCGGTGGTGAACGCTCGCACATCTCTACTGAAGAACATCAAATAACACACACACACACACACACAGTGGCATCCAGTCACACACCCTGGACACTCAGACTGAAGAGACTCACACACTCTTTGTTTATTGTTTATTTATTGTTTGTTTATTTATTGATGATCAGCCCGAGCAGGGCTCTGTGCCACAGTGCTGTTTGCCAACCTGACGCCAGTTTACTGCACCTCTGACCCTGAGAGAGTGTGTGTGAGAGTGTGTGTGAGAGTGTGTGTGAGAGAGTGTGAGAGTGTGTGTGAGAGTGTGTGTGAGAGTGTGTGTGAGAGTGTGTGTGAGAGTGTGTGTGTGTGAGAGTGTGTGTGAGAGTGTGTGTGAGAGTGTGTGAGTGTCTGAGAGTGTGTATGAGAATATGCATGTGTATTTGTGTGTGTGTGTGTGTGTGTGTGTGTGTGTCAGCCTCTCTATGTTTCCTGTAAGTGCACGTTCAACCTCTGTTTCTGAAAAAATAAAAAGACAAAGTATTAATTCCCTGCCTCCAGTTTCTCTCTGTCTCTGAGCCGATGAGAGGAGCGTCCACAGCTGCCCTGCTGCTCCTGCTGCTCTCCTGCTGCTGCTCCTGCTGCTCTCCTGCTGCTGCTCTCCTGCTGCTGCTCTCCTGCTGCTCTCCTGCTGCTGCTCCTGCTGCCCTGCCTTTCTCCTGCTGCTTTCTGCTGTCCTGCTGTCCTGGACTCTTTGACGCAATAATCAACCAATCACAGAACAGCTAAAACCAAGGTGTGTGTGTGTCTTCAGTTTGCTGCTGCTTCCTCCTCCATCCTCGTCACGGTGATTCTGGGCTGTTGGTGTTTTGTTTTTAACTGTTACCATGGTTACCTTGGTGATTCGTGACTACAATGGCGCTGTAAAGACTATCCAGAAAGGACTCAGTTTCCCATGAGCACTGTAGTGAGAAAGTCACTCTGAATAATTTTTCAGAAATAGATTTTCGTATGAAGGAGCTGTGACACTTTTTATTAACGTGCCTTGTCACTGGTGCCAAAGTGTGCATTAGCTTTGTACCATGAAAGGAGGTGGAGTCGTCTTTTAAACTGAACTTTTCTTTGTTCCAACATCTCCTCACAGGACGTGAAGTGATGGGTTAATGTTTCTCCACAGTTTGCTCGTGTTTAAACGGTGACAGCAGCCAGACTTTACTCACAACAAGGGCTGAGTTTTGTGATGCAATCAGCCAGAAACACTGAGGGAATTCAATTTGATTTCCACCGTTGAAAACACCAAGAAGGTTTCTATTTTCATGAAGAATATAAATGAATTAATCAAGATGTGTTTTACTCGTATTTTACTGCAACTCTGCTCTTTCGCTCCAACATTTTAGCCCTCAAACAGCTCCTTGGTTACATCAGCTCACCTCCCATCTGCTTTACATTATACAGTTCATTTAACCACATGCAACTATAGCTAACGCCACAGGAGGGCGCCTTTGAGTCAGGTCTAACGGAGTCTGACATTAAGCCGTAGAAGAAGCAGTTCTTCTTCGTCGGTGAAATTAGATGTAATGATAGGTAAAAAGTAAGACATCTCATTGTGTATATTTTTAGGAGGCTTGAACCAAAGTCACGACATAAAAGGAAAAATGACGGTCGAAAGGTCTGTTTAAAAATAAAGTCTTAAGACAGGCTTTAAAGGTCTGTTTGAAGCCAAAAGATTAAGAAATCACATGAGTAGGACTTCCGCTTTGTGCTGGTTGATTCAGAGTCCTCTCACTTTACACAGAAACGGGGCTGAGTGTTGAGCTGTAAGTTAGCTGGGAACACGAAGGGGATTTTAAATTAAATAACAACCGTAAGAACAACATGAAGGGTCTTTTTCTCGTTGATACATGATCTTGATTTATTTATTATGTGCTTAACTCTGATATTCCCGCCACTGCAGTCCTTCGCTCCCCAAGTTAAGTCCTTAAATAACTCCTCGATCCCGGCTGTGTAAAATAAGACATGTTTGAATCTACGAACACACCCCGGAAGTCTTACTTGTTTCCTCTTTTAATATTCTTGCTTTAAAACCGACATTTCGTCCGTAAATTTCTGTTAAATCCCGTATCTTTGATTCAAGCATTCAAAAAACGTACAGAGTGAGGTGTCTTACTTTTTAGCTATCATTACATTTAATTTCACCGACGAAGAAGAACTGCTTCTTCTACGGCTTAATGTGTAATAACCCGTTAGACACGACTGAAAGGCGCCCTCCTGTGGATAAAGCTATGGTTGCATGTGGTAAAATAAACTGAAAAATGTAGAGCAGATGGGAGGTGAGCTGAGGCTGATCGAGGAGCTGTTTGAGGACTAAAATTGAGGAGCGAAGGACTTTAGCGACAGGAAAATAAAGTATTAAATAAATGTGATAAATTAAGAGCATTTTTTCGAAAAAAAGAGACACTTTTGTTGTTTTCAACAGTGGGAATGTAACGTAAATCTCCTTCTGCTTCAGGCTGATTAGCAACACTAAACTCAGTCCCGGTTGTGAGTTCAGTACATCAATTTTCTATCTATCAGCAAAGACCGGAAGTGTTCCTTATGGCCTTTCTGTTATCCACTTTAGGGATAAGATTGAATTAACACAGATACTCCTTTAAATATTGAATATATAATGGCATAGAGCATATTTTTTTTATTTCCCGCTGCTGTTCTGGGTGATGAGCATCTGGTTAGTTCTACTTTATTTAACCCGGTATAAAGAATAATAAAATAAAGTATTTTCTGTTCCCGATTTTGTTTGAGCTTATTATCCCAAAATATTTGCTACCATCTGGTGGTCAAAACTTATATTGCTATTATTGCGAGGATGCAGTATAGTTTTTGTCCACAGGAGGGCAGAAAACCCCCGAAAGTGATGATAATATACAATGTTCTCGATGGAAACGTATATGCAGACATAAGATTGAAATAACACAGATACTTTAATAACTTTTAAATGTTGTCATCACACAGGACATTTTAACTTTACTTCCTGACATCCTCAGGGCATCACGTGTGAGATCATCCTTGTTTGTTTGTGACTGCTGTACGGTGTGCTGAGCATTGAGCTCCTGGTAAGTTCCACTAAACTAAAGTATTTGTAGCTCCAGATCATAACAGATCCCAGTCAGTGCCTCCTGTTTGTGTTTCAAAGCACAGGAATGAAGAAGTTAGAGACACGTGGCTGTGATCACAGTGTGGTTGATTTTCTGTTTAGACTGTTTGTGTGTCACAGGTCCACTCAGCTGTTTCCTGCTCAGGTGAGAAAGTCTTCATTTACTGTTTCTCTTTTATTATTCACTTAAATAACTTTCATGGGTTAACTTTATTAACACTGTCCATGGTTGTGGTCCATGACGTAATCACGTACAGTCAGACCCCGCTGCGTCATCTCGTTGTTGTGATGGTAGCACATGGCTCAGCAAACACAGCAGAGCTCGGGCTAGCAGCTTCCAGAAAGTGTCCTTAAGACCATCTTTATACCGGTTCTGCATCTCATCCCGACCCGGTCCTGACCCGGTCCAGACCCGCTCCTGTCGCCAGGAACCGTCCGGCAGAAAGAAGCTCTTCTGTGGCTGAGGCAGCTCCCTGTAGCCGGTTAGCTTAGCAGCCCGGCTAAGTGCTCCAGCTAACTCTGGGTAAAGTTAAAGTTAAAGTTTGACAGTTGCTCCATCCTCTGTGTGAGTGACACTAAAGTTAAACCGGATGTTTTTAAAGACCAAACATCAACATGTGGCTGAGTGTTTGCTCTGTGTGAAGCTGTAGGAGGTGATTTCTGAGCTGCTGCTCCCTCAGTTTGATCCCATTCAGAAACAAAACTGTTTATGTTTCACATCAGGATGTAGAAACATGTTTAACGTTACCTGAGGAGGTGAAACAGGATGATCCACAGACTTAAAAAGATCAGAGTTTTAGAGTAAACTGAAAAGTTTAAACAACTCAAGTCTTTATTTACTAAACATCCTCACTCATCCTCTGTTCGCCACAGTTTGTGTGGTTGAGGTGTAAATATTTACTTGTTTTGTGTATTTATCCTCAGATGACAGTTTGTTATTGAAACCAGGAAATGTCCGGTGTGTGAGATCTCTGCTTTACTTCCTGAGCTGCCTCATTTCCTGATCAGAGCTCTGACCGTCCAAACTGACCTGAGGCAGCGACTGTTCACAGCATGTGTTAAAGGTGTAACGACAGAGACGGGTCAGCTGGACAGGTGTCTCACAGGTGTCTCACAGAGGTCAAACATTTGATGGTTTTCAGTGATAATGTTGTGACTTCATAACGTCAAAGGTTTGACTGATTGCTGGTTGGTAATCTCTCAGTCAGCGCTCAGTGGATCTGTGTGCTCTCTCCCAGGAGTTTGGTCAGTGTTTATGGTCTGTCTGTCCTCAGCACGGCGTCGTCCTTCAACATCCCACTCTCAGGAGGCTGTGACCCCACCCCCTGCCCCACCTGTGACCTCCAGGGCTTCACCTTCCAGCCAAAGGTTGTGTTAGTGATTAATCCAAACGTTTGGGATGTGATTGTTTCATGGACCATTTTTACAGATGGTTGTTGTTGTTTGGACCAGCTGTTGTGATTTATTTAACATCCTTTTTGTCTGAACAGAGTTACGTAGACCGGCCAGGGAGAAACCGGACTGAAGGGATGCGTGCTGGTAACACCGACGCCCCGGCTGGCAGACGGAGGTTTGTGGAGCGCAGGCCGAAGGTTTTATGATGCTGCTGAAAGAGTCTGAGCTAAAACAGAGTCTGACTGCTTTTGTTTCTCTGCTTCAGTCCTGTAATTAAGCCCAGGTCAAGGAACACTCCCAAAACATCGCTCCATCCCTGTGGCCCGAACGTCACAGCTGAAACAGCCAATAGCACGGCAACACGAAGCTGCAATGGCCAATCACAGCCTGGAAGAGGGGGACCGTCCTCTGATGCTCGAGCAGACGGGTCAGTTTCAGCGTAACTTTCAGAGTCGATGGATCAAACCTCCTGACTTCTACAGGTTTACAGAGAGTAACCAGAGCTCTGATCAGTCCCTGCTCTTCTGTGCTTTCTCCACCAGGTGGCGTGGAAAGACTACAGCAGACATCAGACGTTACCTGCAGCCCAAACACGGCCCAGGGCCTCCGTCCTCGCCGCCAAGGAGGAGAAGTGAGTTAAATATGAACGATCAGTTATTTCATCAGACTGACCGAGTGAAGAGTTCATCTCAGAGTCACAGTCTCTGCTCCACGTGAACGTCCCGCGCTCAAACTGAACCAATCAGAACAAACACCCATCCCTCAGGTCCCCCCCCGCCCCCTAAAAGCATCACGGTACAGGCTCAGGACTCTCTGGCTGAGCTGCAGGCACAGGGGCATGCTGGGAAGCCGAGCCAGCCGAGCCAGCCGAGCCAGCCGAGCCAGCCGAGCCAGCCGAGCCAGCCGAGCCAGCCGAGCCAGCCGAGCCAGCCGAGCCAGCCGAGCCAGCCGAGCCAGCCGAGCCAGCCGAGCTGGAGGAACGCCAGGCTGTGTCCGTGCCCTTTTCCCAGGAAGGTAAAGGTCAGAGGTCGTGGATCAGACGCCTCTCTGCTTCAGACGAGTGACTTCTCTTTCTTCTTGTTTTTGATCCAGTACTACAGGGAGATTCAGGAGCAGAGATCTCTCCAGGACGACTTGGCGTCTTCGTCCGGACTCCACGCTAAGGGCTCGAGTGTGACACACGAAGATGTACTGAAAAGGTATCCTCTGACGCCCCGACAGAAGAAACCCAAAGAGGAGAAACCGACGGAGCCCAGTGAGTAAAACACGGCACAGTTTCAATAATCCTGGAAACGCGTCTGAATGAATTTGATTTCCTCGTTGAACCAGCGTGACGGATATCTGACGGCTCAGTCCATCCTCTGACGGACTCTGATCATGTGTTTCTGCTGCTCTCCCTCAGTCGTGCTATCCAGTGAGGAGGAGGAGGAGGAGGAGGCCAGGGATGAAGGACACAGGGAACGTAGGAGGCCAGCAAGCAGCAGCAGGACGGAGGAGCCTCATCAGGGAAACTCAGGGGAGAAACTGTTTGGAGACAGGGTGAGGAGAGACGCGTGATGGGGGAGGAGTCTGTGTCTGTGGGAGGAGTTAAAGGTGTTTGACTAAACCTGAACCTGGTCTCTGCTGTGTGTGTGTGTGTGTGTGTGTGTGTGTGTGTGTGTGTGTGTGTGTGTGTGTGTGTTTAATGGCGGACAGGCTGCGATGGCGTCTTCCCTCCGAGGTCACATGGACCACTTTGCTCCTCCTCCCTTCCTGCAGCTGGAGTTCAGCTCGCTGCACGTCGGCCTGACGGACGCTCAAGCTAACGAAGACCTGAGGGTGAGTGCAGAGTTTCATGTGTGTAAGGTGTGTGTGTGTGTGTGTGTGTGTGTGTGTGTGTGTGTGTGTGTGTGTGTGTGTGTGTGTGTGTGTGTTTGCTCTGAAGTAAAACAGAGAAAACCGAAGTTGTGTCAGTTCTTTGGGAAGATTTCATTTGGGAAAACACCTGAACTCACTCTGGCATCACAACACGCTCTGTCGTCATGGTAACAGCCGCTCTCAGAGCAGTCAGCGCGTTGCTGTGAGAGTTATGGCTTCAGGAAAAACAGGAAATGTCCCGTGGAGACGGAAAACCCTGAGAGTTTTTAAAGCGCTGCCTGTGGTCGGATGGCGAGGAGGTCGTTAATTCTCGCTGTAGAGACGCAGGAGGAGGTCGGCGTGTGTCCAAACGGCTCAGACAGAGTCCACAAACAGGAAACGTGTGTTTGTTTCTACCTGTTCAGCTCGAGGCCAGACTTAGACCTGATCCTGGTCCTCCCTGGTCTCTGTGCCGTCTCTGTGAGCTCTGAACTCTGCGCTGATGTTGTTCAGCTCTCGGTGAATGACTCTCTCTCTCTCTCTCTCTGAACAGATCACCGAACATGACATCACGCTGCCCGTCAAAGGTAACGGCCCCTGGACCTCACCGAGGTTTCAGTGTGTCCTGTGACTCCCAGACACCAGAGGAGGCCCCTGAGGGCCCACAGCCTGTTGTTGTCGCTCCGTCAGTGTGAGTTAACCAATCAAACGTCTCCGTCTCTGTCAGGGCTGGAGGAAGGTGAGCTCACCGTGGTGGCGTCTCAGGTTCGTGGTCATGGTATCTGGGACGGGGGCGTGGTCAAAGGCGGCCCCCTGCTGGCTGGATGGGAAGGCCCCCCCCCCTCGCTGCTGTTCCTGTGGGTGACGCAGGCTCAGGCCAACATGCTGCACAGGGAGCTGTCCTACATCCAGACCACGCCGGGTAAGAGCCAGCTGCGTTCCCCTCACTGCCCAGCAGGGGGCGGGAGTCACACATGGAGTCCATCAGGGGGTCTGGACTCAGGCTCCAGTTTCTCACAAACAGGGACAAGTCTTTAGTGTCTCAGTCCCAGGCTCAACACGTCCAGGCCACGTGCTGAGGTTTGTCTGATCGAACACTGACATGTTTCCAAAGCCCCAAAAACTCAGAGCAGCTTCCACACACACACACACACACACACACACACACACACACACACACACACACACACCTACACACACACACACACACACACACACACACACACACACACACAGTTTGTTTCAGAGAGCAGTGAAAACACCTTGAACCATTGATCCAAAGACAAAGAGCAGAAACATGGAGAAGCAGCGTGTGGGTTTGATGTGAAACACTGAACATTTTTACGGCAGAGTGATCCCTCCTCTCGCGCAGCACTATCTCTGCAGCAGCGCTCACTGGGCTCTGCATGAAAGCTCGGCTGGAGCTTTGTGGAAAATTAGCTTTTGACAACTCCTGAAGCCCTCCAGCGCTGGGTGGCGCCCAAACAGCCAATCAGGTGGCTCCTCCAGCAGCAGCAGCCAATCACAGAGAGCTCTGAGGTGGAGGCTGCGTTCAGTGGCGTGGAGTAATGTCGGTAATGACATCACACTGAGCTGCCACAGGCAGGGTGGAAACATGTCAGCGATTACGTTTGCAGCGCGGCGAGAGACGCCTCGCTGCTTCTGCTGTAACCGGGAACACTGGCCAAACTGGGACGGGTCACACCAGGCCCAGAGTATCCAATGAATTACAAACTGTTAACGGGTCACAGTGTGGGACTGCAGGTTCTGAGGTTCTGTTGGTTCTCCTGCTCCCTCAGGCCCGGCCTGCTCCTTCCTCCTGCTGGTGCTGAAGGAGCAGCTGCGGGGTGCCCCGGCCGCCCTGCTGGCCTCCATCCTGAGCATGAAGGAGTACAGGAGCTCCTCATCGTCCTCCTCCTCAGGCGGGCCCTCGTCCCCTTTGGACTGGACCGACGGCCTGCTGCTCCTGCAGAGCTGCCCCCCCCCTGTGAACCAGCACCTCCTGGGTCTGCTGGGACACACTGCAGTAAGACTTCCTCCACCGGTTTCAGTCCTCTGGTCTCTGTTAGCTGTTAGCTGTTAGCTGTTAGCCTCAGCAGCTCAGAACCTGGTTGTGGTGACGTCTCCTCCTGTGTTTCAGGGTGAATCCGGTCCAGCGAGTAAGGACCAGAGTGCGTGTGGTCAGCAGGTCTCCTCCAGGTCAGACTCAGACTCAGAGAAACCAGCAGAAAAAGTTTTAGGTAGTTTCTAACTGGACCCTGTTCCTGGTCTTCAGATTGATCCAGTACCCGGCGGCGCCTTGCAAAGGTCGGATCAGTGTGTCCAAGGAGGATCTGGCGTGTCTGGACAGCGGCGAGTTTCTCAACGATGTGATCATCGACTTCTACCTCAAGTGAGAGACAAACTCCTCGGTCGGTGGTGTTAGCTTTAAAAACTCGTTAGAAAGGTTTTTATCTGATACCTGAACCAGGAGACGGCTCCTGGGTCACTGAGTCTGAACAGAGTCTCTATGAGGCCCCACGCCCTACACGCTGACCATCGTCTGCTCAGAGATGAATAAATGTTTGTTTCAGGGAGGATGGGGGTGTAGTTCCTGTTAGTCACCAGCAGGGGGTCCTGACACTCTCCTCCTGCAGGTATCTCTTCCTGGAGGGCGTCGGGGGCCCCGTGGCCAAGCGGAGTCACGTCTTCAGCAGCTTCTTCTACAAACAGCTGTGCCGGCGATTACTGCCCGGAGAGGACAGCGCCCCCTACGTCCCGTAAGAGCAGACAAAGAGGTTTTCAGTTCATCATCAGAGGTTTCCTCCTGTCCTCAGTTTGTGGTCTCGTCTTTCAGTGATCAATACACCAGGCATCACCGCGTACGCAGGTGGACCCGCAACGTCGACATCTTCGCCAAAGACTTCCTGTTTGTCCCCGTCAACACTCAGTAAGACGCCGCGTGCCCGCCCACTCACCTCACGCCCAACACGGAGTCAGTGAACGCTGACCTTTGACTTCCTGTCAGGGCGCTGTGTCACCTGTCCTCACCTTTTCTCACCTGTCCTCACCTGTCCTCACATGTCCTCACCTGTCCTCACCTGTCCTCACCTGTCTTTACCTGCCCTCACCTTTCCTCACCTGTCCTCACATGTCCTCACCTGCCCTCACCTGTCCTCACCTGTCCTCACCTTTTCTCACCTGTCCTCACATGTCCTCACCTGTCCTCACCTGTCCTCACCTGTCTTTACCTGCCCTCACCTGTCCTCACCTGTCCTCACCTGCCCTCACCTGTCTTTACCTGTCCTCACCTGCCCTCAGGGCCCACTGGTTTCTGGTGGTGGTCTGTTTCCCGGGTCTTGAAGAAGTCCAGCTTGAGGAGTACCAGAGACCGACAGGTGAGCTGCTGCTGAACGTGTCTGAGCTCAGACCCAGAGGAAGAGGTGGTTTCTGGGTATTTTGGGCTGAGAAACGAGAGTCGATGTTTCAGACATGAACTTAAAGTCAGAGATGCTTCACTCTGTGGTTTTAAGGCTGAGGGACAGTTGTGACATCACATCCTGTCGACCTGTGTCTCTGTTTGGATCCATGGTGTGTTTTAGTTTCTGATGATGTCTGGTTTTCTTTCAGGTGGCTCCAAGGAGACGAAGGAGACGAAGGAGAAGAAGGAGAAGAAGGAGACGAAGGAGCTGAAGGAGCTGAAGGAGCAGAAGGAGCAGAAGGAGCAGAAGGAGCAGCGTTCCCTCGGGCCGAGGTCCCAGCAGCCACCGGTGAATAAACTTCATCAGAGACAGACGTTGACAGAGTTTTTGAAGAGCGATGATCCTTTGTTGCTCTGCTGCCGGTGCAGTCCTCCATGTAGACTCTGTGATCCAGAACCTGACGGTCTGCTTCTTGTTTTCAGAGCTGCACTGAGCAGGGTCTGCAGAGGGGCCCGGTCATGAAGAGGTGAGACCAGAGACCTGTGACGTGTCTCTGCTCGGTGGTTCAGCAGGTTTCCTGACAGGCTGCTCTCTCTGCTCCCTCCAGGCCCTGCATCCTGGTGATGGACTCTCTGAGGCTGACGTGCCGCAAAAACATCTGCCAGCTCCTCAGAGAGTGAGTTTCACCGTTCAGTCCCTGAAGCAGCCTCAGGTGGAGGACGGAGTCCAGATGAAAGGGTCTGAACTGTCTGGAGGCTCAGGATGCTTTAATCTGTCAGCACGGCTCGTCCACGCTGCGCTGCGTCACGTCAGACGCTGTCTCTCTGTGTCTCTGTAACGTGTCCTCAGCTGCTGTCTCACACTGATGCTCATCTGCTTTTTGTCCCTCCTCAGCTACCTTCAGGTGGAGTGGGAGGTCCGCAGGAAGACGCCGCGTGCCTTCACAGTGGACAGCATGAGGTGCTGCAGCTGCAGAGTCCCACTGCAGGACAACAGCAGCGACTGCGGTGTGTACCTGCTGCAGTACGCTGAGAGCTTCCTGAAGGTACGCTCACACCTGACGCCTCAGGCAGCGCCGCCCCAGCTTTGGATCATCAGTTCAATCTTTGGTCACGTCTGGATGGCTTTAAAACCTGACCCTGTGCTCTGATTGGCTCCTCAGAACCCCGTGGTGAACTTTGACCTCCCGCTGCGTTTGGACAACTGGTTCCAGCGTCGAGTTGTGCGACAGAAGCGTCAGGAGATCCAGAGTCTGATCCTGAAGCTGCACCAGAGCCAGAGCAGCAGGAAGTGACACCAGGAGGACCAACGAGAGGGAGGAAGGAGGGAGGAGGGAGGAGGGAAGAGGGAGGAGGTGGGAGGGAGGTGTGATTGGGCCGGGAGGAGAATTCGCCGTGCAATAATTCCCTGAAAACTGTGTTCAGATGTTCTATGATGTTCAATGATGCTGGATGATGTTGGATGATGTTGGATGATGTTGGATGATGTTCGATGATGTTCGATGATGATGTTGGATGATGATGGATGATGATGGATGATGATGGATGATGATGGATGATGATGGATGATGTTGGATGATGATGGATGATGATGGATGATGATGGATGATGTTGGATGATGTTGGATGATGATGGATGATGATGGATGATGATGTTGGATGATGTTGGATGATGTTTTGATGACGTTCGCTGACTGTTTTGATGATGTTTGATGATGTTCGATTACTGTTTGTTCCTCAGTCGCTGCACTTTCTCTGAAACGGGTCGTTTCAGACGGTTTGTATGGACTCAGTGAAGTGGTCATGTTCTGTACCTCAGGTTCATGTTTCTACCAACGTTTCTAAAATAAATCTAAAACAAATGTTGGATTGTGGTTTTTGTTTTCCCCGCTGGCAGAAAACAGATGCTCGTCACTTCCTGTCCTGAACAGTGTTCTCTGTGCTCTCCACTTTCAGTGCGGGGCTCTGAGTGTCTCACAGATGAAGTCCAGAGACACGCATGTCCTTGTGGTTTGGACAGAGAGAGACTGGTTTCCTGTCGGTCTCATAAAGCAGTGAGTTGGTCCAGAAATGGGGAGCTGAAGGTAAATAAAGCAGCGGAAACATTTTTGGTTTGTTCAGTGATGGAAAGTTTCTGGAAGTGATTCCCCGCGCTGAGCCAAGGACTCTGCGGCTCAGAAAACTGAACCATACGTGAGAAACGAGATGATCAGTCCCAGCAGACTTATGCAACAGACTTTGGTCTCTGTTTTTACGTTCAGCTGCAGTCTGAGCCCTCGATGAAAAACTGACGAGGTCTGTGATGATGACAGCTGGACGGGTTTTACCCAGCAGCCCCTCTGACTGTCTTTGTTAGCTGGTTAACGTGTAGCTCATCAGGAAGCTGCAGATCCCAGTTTAACACAGAGAGATGAGTAACAAACTGAGCGCCCTCTGATGGAGCCGGCAGATTAAAAAGGTGAAACTAACTCTGAGGTTAGCTGAGCTGGAAAGTCACCGACTGCTCCTCAGGTTGAATTAAAATTAACTGGATTACGGCTAACGTCATTGACAAACTTGATATTAAAGTAAGTGGATTCTGCTGTCAGCGACCTGCGTCTGACTTTATCTACAGATCAAAAACTCTGTGCCTATATCTACCTTAACCTACCACCATCCACAGACATCTACCTGTGTCTACCTGTGTCTACCTGTGTCTACCTGTGTCTACCTGTGTCTACCTGTGTCTACCTGTACATATCTCGGTAAATACTGAGTGTTATCTGTAGACGTGCTCACACTGTGCAGCTTTAAGAACACTGATGGTGATGATGATGATGATGATGATGATGATGGTGATGATGGTGATGGTGATGATGATGGTGATGGTTATGGTGATGTGAGTCATACACACCTGATGACTTTCCTCACCTGCAGGTGGAGGTGACCATAGTGAATGATGATGTCATGGTGATGTCACTGAGACTGAATCTTATTCATCTCATTTTATTCTTTTCATGTTGGCGCCTCCTCCCATTTCTCTGGGACTCTGTGTGTGTGTGTGTGTGTGTGTGTGTGTGTGTGTGTGTGTGTGTGTGTGTGTGTGTGTGTGTGTGTGTGTGTGTGTGTGTGTGTGTGTGTGTGTTACAGTGTGTGTGTCTTGTTTGATAATCTCGGGGTTTTAGCCCGGCGTCCCCCGCTCAGGAACAAGCGGCTTAACGTCCATTAAGTGGATCAGGCTGGAGGGGGTCCAAGGCCGGACAGGAACAACAGCAGCAGCTCTCTGTGCTGACAGCCTCACCTGCTGCGCGTGGACCAGGTGTGGACACCTCCCACTGTGGAGGGCGGGGGGGGGGGGGGGGGGGGGTCACGGCCTCTGATTGGTGGTGTCAGTTTGCCCGGCAGCGTCCGCTGTGACCACGTTGTGATGCTGAGTGGACGAGGCTAGCCGAGTCTGGCTGACCCCCCAGGTGAGAGCTGGCACCTGGACTCTCAGTTCAGGCCTGGCTCTCGGTCTGCCCTGGGTCAGGGTTTGGGTTTTGGCCTTATTTAGGCTCTGGTCTTGTTCTGACTTGGTTTCACTGGTTTCACTGGTCTGGAACTGATCTAGTCTTGTGGTAGTCCTGTTCTGGTCCTGTGTGGTCCTGTGTGGTCCTGTGTGGTCCTGTGGGGTCCTGTGTGGTCCTGTTTTGGCTCCGCAGGTCTACAGCAGGATAATCTGATGGATTGGAGGTTAAGATTAGACTGATGGATTAAGGACCTTCATGAGGCCTGTGTCCGGATTTCCTAAAATGATCAGCGGTAGTGAACTGATCCAGACTCTCTGTGGGACACCGGTCCAGGAATAGACTTTGTTCTGGGTCCATGAGGGTCTCTGTTAGAGGTCTGTGTGGTGGCCTCTCTCAGACGAGCTGTGTGTGTGTGGACATCGTCAGGAGAGAAGGAGGAAGATCTCCTCCTCCTCCACCTCCTCCTCCTCCTCCTCCTCATCCTCCTCCTCCTCCTCCTCCTCCTCCTCCACCTCCTCCTCCTCCTCCTCCTCCTCCTCCTCCTCCTCGTTTTGTTTCCTTTAATCTGATCATCCAATAAAAGACGTCCGCTATTGTTGACCCAGAGAGGCGGTGGGGGGTCAACGTCTGGACCGGCCCGATTAGAGAGCGGCGTCCGTCTGGGCTCACACTGAGAGGTTTAGGTTTTTATTCATGAGGCCGGATTAAGACCTGACTGGACTCTGTAGTGGTCTTTATCAGGGACTGAGAGGAACCTGGTCCTCTGGTCCCTGAGCAGGTCTCTTCTCTGGTCTGGGGCTGAAGCAGGAACGTGGACCTGAGAAGGTCTGGTCTGTAGAAACTGCTCCGCTGCGACCTCTTAGAGCATCACGTGACCTCTCAGGGTGTTTCAGGTAATCCAGAGATCAGTGTGTGTGTGTGTGTGTGTAGACCACCTGCTGGGGTCCTGATCAGAGACACACCTGAGGAGAGACCAGGTGAGGATTCTGGGTCAGGTGGTTCTGCTTCTCACCTGAAGAAATGTGCACAGGTGGATTCACTGCAGGGTCTGACTGTGTGTGTGTGTGTGTGTGTGTGTGTGTGTGTGTGTGTGTGTGTGTGTGTGTGTGTGTGTGTGTGTGTGTGTGTGTGTGTGTGTGTGTGTGTTTTGATCACAGTCAGGTGAGCACAGGTGAATGGTCTGAGGTTCTTTTCCACCCAGACTCTGGCTCTGATGTTGGTTGGTGTGTCTCAGTCCAGATTCTGGTTCTGATCCTGGTTCTGATCCTGGTTGGTGTGTCTCAGTCCAGAGTGCGGTCGTGTTTGATTCCCTGAGTGGCGGCGACCCGCTGCACCGTGCGCGGCGCTGACACTCATCCACTCCAGCAGCTTAACAAATGGGATTAAAGCGAAGAGGAAAATCTCCCGCTCCAAAGTCCCATCTGCTCACCTGAGAGGGAGCGAGGAGCAGCCCGACGCGACCACTACCTCCTGCGACGCCGCCGTGTTTCAGTCTGAGGGATGGCGAGCCGAGTGCCGGGCTGACGGCTGTGAGACAGAGCGCCCATGAGCTGAGGACGGGGGGGGAACCAGGATCAGGTCCAAGAGCAGGACGAAGACATGTTGACCGACAGGAGAGGGGACGGACCGAGGACGGTGCTGTGGGCGCTCGGGGCCCTGCTGCTGACAGGATACACCTGCACACACTCAGGTGAGCGCCGCCGCCGCCAGGACCACGCTCAGCTCCCACTGAGTCTCATCAGGTCCTGGATCAGTAGCTGGATCAGGTCCTGGATTAGGTCCTGAATCAGATCCTGGATCAGGTCCTGAATCAGGTCCTGAATCAGGTCCTGAATCAGGTCCTGGATCAGGTCCTGGATCAGGTCCTGAATCAGGTCCTGAATCAGGTCCTGATTCAGGTCCTGGATCAGGTCCTGGATCAGGTCCTGACAGCCAGTTTGCACCAGAACCGCTCAGTGGGGTGGTGTGTGGTGTGTGTGTGTGTGTGTGTGTGTGTGTGTGTGTGTGTGTGTGTGTGATTGCTGTGAGGTGTGTGTGTCTGCAGACATGCTGATGTCACTGACTGACTGGTTCCTCCTGATGTCTCTGACTGACTGGTTCCTCCTGATGTCTCTGACTGACTGGTTCATCCTGATGTCACTGACTGACTGGTTCATCCTGATGTCACTGACTGACTGGTTCATCCTGATGTCTCTGACTGACTGGTTCCTCCTGATGTCACTGACTGACTGGTTCCTCCTGATGTCTCTGACTGACTGGTTCATCCTGATGTCACTGACTGGTTCCTCCTGATGTCACTGACTGACTGGTTCCTCCTGATGTCTCTGACTGACTGGTTCATCCTGATGTCACTGACTGGTTCCTCCTGATGTCTCTGACTGACTGGTTCCTCCTGATGTCACTGACTGACTGGTTCCTCCTGATGTCTCTGACTGACTGGTTCCTCCTGATGTCACTGACTGGTTCCTCCTGATGTCTCTGACTGACTGGTTCCTCCTGACCGTCTGTCTCTGGTCTCTCAGGCGGGTCTGGAGACGGGAGCTGGTCTTTGGGGGACCGTGTTGGTTTCTGGGCGGACTCAGATCAGCCTCAGCACGGACGCCACACGGCTCTGGCGCGCAGGAAGCGAGACGTCCTGTTTCCCAGCGGAGTCAAACTGTGCACGCAGGAGACGGTGGACCAGGCCGTGGCGAACCACCTGAGCTACTTTCACCTGAGAGGTAAGATCAGTCCCTCCCGCTCCCTGACACCCGAGGTGTTTCACCGCAGCGCTGATCCAAACCATCTTAGCGGCTCAGAGTCCGTCTGCTGTCATCCCAGGCAGCCGATCCCGCAGAGGTCAGAGGTCACGCAGAGCTGTGCGCGCTGCAACAACATGACCTTCTTAGAGAGTCACCGTGTCCCAAGGTCTTCCTGTCAGTCCAGGTCAGACCCCATAAGAGGGAAAACCTGGACCAGAGGCTGGAGCTGAACACTGATCTGTGTGTGTGTGTGTGTGTGTGTGTGTGTGTGTCAGTGTGTCAGGAGACAGTGTGGGAGGCCTACAAGATCTTCTGGGACGGCTGCCAGACCGGGACGAGTACCAGGACTGGGTCAGTCGCTGCATCAACGGCTCTGTTAGCGTCATGGACATCGGGAGCTTCTTCAGCCAATCAGAGGAGCACGCCGAGCTCATCAGGAGCGTGAGTCCACCCAGCTGATCACACACACACACACACACACACTGATCACACACACACTGATCACACACACACACACACACACACTGATCACACACACTCTGCATGTGTCAGATCAGATGTTTTTAAAGCGTCTCTCTGTCTCTCTGTTTCTCCCTCAGAGGATGGCTCAGGTGGCAGAGATGAGCAGGTGAGTCTGACGTCTCAGTGAGTCATGTGACCAGGTGTGCTGAGGCTCTGCTGCTGTGCAGGAACAGGATGATAGAGGGTAGACAGATGAATGAGTGAGTGGATGAATAGGTGCTTCCTGTTGCTTGGCGCCGCGCTCAAAGCGTGTGACGGCGGTAGATTCTCTCTGCTTTCGCTCTGCTCCGCACGCTCAGTTTACCTGTGTGACTCACCTGTGAAAGCTTTTCTCAATCACACCTGTGCTGTGTTTTATCACCTGCTGCAGTGTGCCCATCACCTCAGGCCCGCCTCCATGCAGGTAGGCCTGCAGACACCAGACACACACCTGTAGAGCTTACCTGAGTCAGGGATGACAGCGTGCTGATGTGTGATGGTGATTGTTTGATCACTGAATGATGATGGGATGACTCATCAGACACTTTGCAGAGAGAGGGAGGCTTTTATTTTGGAACAGGAAGTGTCATGGCTCCTGGTTTTAGTCGTGGCCATTCAGGAAGGAGATGATCGAAGCTTTTCTTGTGGATGATCCAGTCGTTCTCTCTCCGTCTAAACGTCTGTCTCTGTTTTTTCCTCCTCAGCTCAGAAACGGTGATGGAGCATCTGTCAGAGTCTGAGGATGGAGCAGGTAAACACACCTGAAGCCCTCCTTTAAACTGACATCTCTAATCTAAGAATAGATTATGAACCAGGTTTCCCTCAGGGTTCAGTCGTGTTTATTTCAGAAAACAGATTAAAGTTTGAATCCTCAGAAAGATAAAGTTCAGGACTCGCTCTGAGTTTGCTCTCAGCCTTTATCAGGTGAGCTCAGTCAACAGGTGGTTAATACTGACTTACTGCTGACCACTCAGTGACCCACTCAGCTCTCCAGGTGTGTACAGGCACACACACACACACACACACACACAGACCTGAATCCACCAGGAGGTCCAGAGTCTCCGGGATTCATCCATCAACCCTCAGCTGAGAGCCAGATTTCCTACGCTGACAGAGTCACCTGAACACACCACTTCATACGCTCTGACTCTGTGTGTGTGTGTGTGTGTGTGTGTGTGTGTGTGTGTGTGTGTGTGTGTGTGTGTGTGTGTGTGTGTGTGTGTGTGTGTGTGTGGCTGAGTCCTGTCTCAGAATAGCTCGTTAAGCTCATTTCCCAGCAGAGTCTGGTCAGAGCTGTGACTGAGTCAGAGCAGGACAACCATCAGGGTTAGTGAGAGCACACCTACAGGAAGCACCGTCTACCTGTGTCTACCTGTGTCTACCTGTGTCTACCTGTGTCTACCTGTGTCTACCTGTTTACACCTGTGTCTACCTGTTTCCCCCTGCAGTCTGGTCCCAGTCTGGTCACAGTCTGGTCTCTGGTGGTCTGGGTCTTTCTCAGTCAGGGTCGGAGCTGTAGTTTTTGTGAGCTGCTTTTCTTTTTCTCATCCACTGTTTGAACTGATTTTACAGGAAGTGACATCATCTTGGACCTCCCACCTGGCTTCAGCGCCACAGGTTGGACCCCTGTGTTTCCTCTGTCCCAGGAGACGGACCTGGAGGCGAGTCCCTCTCCCACTCAGGGACTCGGGGACCTGACCTTTGACCCTGTGGCTGCTGCAGAGGAAGCAGAGCAGGAACCAGGTCCTGAGATGATCCAGGAGGTAACACCTGAGGGGGAGGAGCCTCCCTCAGAGATGGCGGTCAGAGAGGTTGTCACCGACGCCGCCATCGTGGTTCTACCAGAGCCGACGAACGCACCCGACGCAGACGCCGCCTCGTCTGAAGAGTCAGCACAGCCTGTGTCCCCAAACCCTGCTGCTGCAGCTCCTGCTGCAGCTCCTGCTGCAGCTCCTGCTGCTGCTCCTGCTGTAACTCCTGCTGCTGCTCCTGCTGTAACTCCTGCTGACGTCCTGGTGAAGGAGGATGAGGAGCAGAGGGGAGAGGAGGGGGAGGAGCATGATGAAGGCTCACCAGAGCCACATCACCCGGTTCCTGATGACGGAGACATTTCGAGGCGCCCTGCAGGAGAGGAAGGAACCGAGGACGTTTACGGAGCCACCGTGTTCCCAGAACCAGGGGAGACCCGAGTGTTGGATGATCCAAAACCAGAACCGGACTCTGTGGGACTGATGGAGGAGACAGACGGGGACAGAGGACCAGAAACCAAACCCACCCTGTTTTCAGAGCCTCCCTCTGAGCCTGTGGGGATTCTACGAGACAACCAGGACCAAGACCCGTCCCCCGTCAGACACCAGGACGGGTCCAGTGGTTCCCAGGAGTCCTCTGAGGTCAGAGTACGGACCGAGGACGTGAACGAGGAGACGGCAGAGGAGGATTCGAATGTGGGAGGAGGAGATGAAGACGGGGACGCCAAGGAGGCAGCAGAGTTCGTCACAACAGAGACAACAGAGGTGGAGGCTGCTGAAGCGTCCCTAGAGCCAGGGACCAGTGAGGAAGGGACGCCACTAACAGCTGGTGACGCTAACGAGACTCCGGGACCTGCAGAGGGACCCAGACCTGAACCAGTAACACCAACAGGACCACAGTCCACGGGAGGAAGTCCCAGAGAGGAAGAGCAGACCAGGGAACCCACACCTGGACCTGGACCTGGACCTGGACCTGGACCTGGTCCTCAACCAGGAGAGGAAACGGATCTGACCCCAATGTCTCTAGATCCAGAACCTAAAGCAGACGGGCTCAGACCTGAAACTCCCCCCGAGCCCGAGGAGGACGTCACTCCGGTCATCGCCGTGGTTCCTGAGGACGCCGAGGGTCTACTTCCTCTGACTGAGATGGAGGAAGTCCCTGGACCGGATCTGAAGGGGGGAGAGTTCTCACCTGAGGGGACCCTTCAGGAAGGTGAGCCCCCAAGAGAAGGTCCAGAAACCGAGTCAGTCCCCGAGGCCTTAGGTGAGACAGAGATGACTGCTGACACCGAAGACGCAGCGCCAAGCGTGGGCGGCGCCCACATCATCCCTAAGAGCGTCTCCTCAGACGCCACGACAGAAGACGCCAACGAGATCATGACAGACGCTCCCACGGACAGCGCCTCCCAGTCCAGCGTCAAAGGAAGTCCAGAGACCGCAGCAGATCTGACGGAGAGGCCGACCCTGGGCGTGTCCCTGGAGCTCACCACCGAGAACCAGGTGGAGTACGAGACCAGCAACGTCCCCGACCTCACGGAGAGACCCGACACGGCCGACGACGAGGGCGTGCTGGGAAACAACGGCTTTGGGCTGGAGGTCCAGACAGATGGCTCTGTAAGGCAGCGCAGGTCGGTGTCAGGACGGTTCTGATGAACAGCTCCTAACGTATCCCCGTGTGTTTCCCCTCCCCAGATCGGAAACGAGATCGATAACACCATGCTGTGGCCCCCGAGACCCCTGAGGGACCACACGGTGGCGCTGAGCATCAAACTGAGAGGAGAAACCTACCACGACGCCCTGAGAGACCCGGCCAGCCCCCAGTACCAGCAGCTCGCCAGACACTTCACACGCAGGGTGAGTGGTTCAGAGAGCCGGGTCAGAACATCCAGAGAGCGAGCCGGGTCAGAACATCCAGAGAGCGAGCTGGGTCAGAACATCCAAAGAGCGAGCCGGGTCAGAACATCCAAAGAGCGAGCCGGGTCAGAACATCCAGAGAGCGAGCCGGGTCAGAACATCCAGAGAGCGCGGCGTGTTCCTGGTGGAGAGTCAGACATGTTTTCTGTAACAGCAGACTGAGACTGAACGTGACGCTCTGACATGAAATCCTTCATTTTTAAAGCTGCTGTTACCCTCATTCATCACCTGACAGAGTGTGTGTGATAACACACACACACACACACACACACATTTTAACCCCTGTGTTTCCTGTCCAGGTGGAGGACGCCTTCGAGAGGCTGCCGGGCTTCAAGAACATCCAGATCATCGAGTTCAGGTAAAAGTTTCTGTGTGATTCAAACTCCTCATTTCTCTGAGTCTGTGTTTAATAAATCTGTGTTTTCTCTGCCCTCAGGCCACAGAAGGACCTGGAGAGGTGAGCACCACACACACACACACACACACACACACACACACACACACACACACACACACACACACACACACACGCACACACACACACACACACACACACACACACACACACACACACACACACACACACACACACACACGCACACACACACACACACACACCTGTTGTGTCTGTGTTGGACCCTCAGGTCTTTAAAAGTTGTAAGATGGGATTTTCTCACCTGGTCCAGTCTACCAACCCCCCGTTAAGCCCCGCCCACCTGCCTGTTGTGGTAAATAAGAGCTGCTGCTCTAATTTCTCTAAAGCTCAACAATCGTCTCTCAGCTCTTAACTGGGATAAGCCCCTCACCGCTCTGCAGCCACCTGCAGCCACCTGCAGCACCTCAGGATTACCCTCAAGACCAGCACGACCCACTGTCCTCAGACCACCTCCCCTCCTCAGACCACCTCCTCCTCCTCAGCCCACCTCCCCCTCCTCAGACCACCTCCCCCTCCTCAGACCACCTCCTCCTCCTCAGACCACCTCCCCCTCCTCAGACCACCTCCTCCTCCTCAGACCACCTCCCCCTCCTCAGACCACCTCCCCCTCCTCAGACCACCTCCTCCTCCTCAGACCACCTCCCCCTCCTCAGACCACCTCCTCCTCCTCAGACCACCTCCCCCTCCTCAGACCACCTCCCCCTCTGCAGCCCCAGATGGCAGATCACTCTGTGAGGTGACCCAGGTGTGTGTCACATGGGCAAACATCAGGCTAACGGCTAACGTCACGCTAACATCAGGCTGTAAACACTGACAGAGTTTAACAGTTTGACAAAAAGCTTCTTAAAGCTACTGACTCAGTGACTCAGTGACTCAGTGACTCAGTGACTCAGTGACTCTGTGACTCTGTGACTCTGTGACTCAGTGACTCAGTGACTCTGTGACTCAGTTCAGCCCTCTCTGTTGTCTCTGGCAGGGGTCTGGTGGTCCTGGTTCACTACGCTCTCACTCTGGAGGTGGACGGCGGTGGCGTGGCCAACGACACGCTGGACTTCATCTCTTTGCAGAACAACCTGGTGGAGAAGAACTTTCCCACGGCCCCTGAACAGCCCACCGTGGTCTACACCATCACCGACTTCAGAAACTACATCACCGAGGCGCTGCACAAAGACAACTTCATGACCAACAGCAGCCTGGGGACGGAGCCCGACCTCCCACACATCCACAAAGGTGAGAGTTCGTGTTTACGCTGTCGTTCAGTCAGAGATCAGCTCAGAGATCAGCTCGGTCAGAGATCAGCGTTGTCGCTGACGCCCTGTCTCCGTCTGTCTCCGTCTGCAGAGGAGAACCTGTTACCAGCGATGAAGCCCACGAGCCGGACCGTTGATGCCTACGACAACATGGTGAGTGACTGAGACGTTTGCTGGAGCTGACACGTTCCTAACATCGATGAACAAACGAAGTGACCGTCTCGTTGTCCTGGCTCAGGATAACGTTCTCGCCGCAGAGAAACCTCCCGACGCACCGAGCCACGAGCCCGACAACAGCCAAGTGTTCCTCAAGAAAGACGACTTCATGTTCGACCCGTTTGACCCCTGGAAGGGCGGTCAGGACGAGGGGGTCAGCGAGAACGACGTGTTCATGTTTGACGAGAGCGCCGCTCCTCCGACCGCTGCAGAGGAGAACGTGGACCTGGAGCGAGCAGAGAGTGAGTCACAGGCGGCGAGCAGCCGCGTCGGTCTCTGAGTGATCGTAGAAACGTCTCAAACTCTGCTCGTTGTTGTTTTTCTTCTGTTTCAGACTCTGAGAACATGGAGGACGAAGGCTTCCTCCTCAGCAACATCGCCGTGGACAAACCGGCTCGAGGAGACCACGCCGTCAGTCCGGGAGGTTCTCCTTCAGCTGCGCCCCCTGTGTTGGTTTCAGACTCTGAGCTCCTGATGGATCAGGGGTCCGGCTCTGGTTTCTCCGGGGACGGTCAGGAGGAGCGATGGTCTCTGGGGTTAGAGGAAACCCCCCATCAGACCGGTTTCTTTGAAGACGGCGCCGACGAGAGCCTGGAGGCGATGCCGCCGCCTGACCTGGAGGAGACGGAGGACGAGGATGAGGGTTACCGGGCCGTCGATCCACAAACCGCTGAACAGGTTGATGTGATTACAGGTAAACCCGAGGTCACCGCCACGCCGCCTCTGAAGACAACCAAACTTCCTGCTTATGAAGACGCCGTGCCAGGTGGCAGCCTCCAGAAACCTTTCCTGGACCACATCCTCGTCACGCCGCACATCAGCACTGATCCGCGTTACTCCACCACAGAAGCACCTGCGTTCTCCCCTGAGGGAACCGGGGCGGCGGGACTGTCGGTGCAGCCGGCCGAGGCCTCGGGCATCTACGACGAAAACCCTCTGACCGAAGCCGCTGCCGGGGCGGTCCCAGAGGACTCTCAACCTGAGTTCTGGACCCGGGAGGCCCCCATTCACAAAGACCCGACTGCATCTTTGGGTCCAGAAACCAGTGAAGACCGAGTGACACCAGCAGAGCCCCCATCAGCAGCCGGGCCCGAGCCAGAAGAAGGTGGAGCCGAGGAGGAGCGAGCTGTGGTTATCTTTGCACCAGAAGCCACCCAAGTCCCCGAAGCTGACCCCTCAGGATCCAGCTCTGACCCCTCAGGATCCAGCTCTGACCCCTCAGGATCCAGCTCTGACCCCTCAGGATCCAGCTCTGACCCCTCAGGATCCAGCTCTGATCTGATCCCTGAGCACCCAGCACGGCTGGAGGTTTTCACAGACAGACCGCTGGAGCCTAAAGGTCAGAACGGCGAGGAGATTTTGGACGAGCAGCACATCGGAGCCCCCGACTCGGCGCCGACCCCCACTCCAACACTGATCCAGGACCAGGATCTGATGGTGGACCAAGTCATCATCGTGGCCACGGCTGCTCCCGTCCTGGTCCCTGCGAGCTCAGACCACAGCAGCATCGTGGAGCACTCGCCCGAGAAGGACTCGCCTTTCACACGGGTTTCAGATGTGGCCCCAGAGGACGAAGACCACCACGAACACCCGAACCACGAGGACGACAGAGTCCCCCTGATCCATCCAATCACAGACGTTCCTGTCCTCAATCTGTCCCTGGACCTGAAGAACAAGTCAACGGGTTCCTCAGCCGACAGCGGCAGTGGTCCAGGTGGTCCAGGCGGTCCAGGTGGTCCAGGTGGTCCAGGTGGTCCAGCGCGAAACGGGGTCGACACGTTTACTGATCCAGAGTCAGGTAACGAGATCCTCCGATCGCCTCCGGCTCAGGAGGTCCACCGCAGTGCGCCGGATACAGCCGTGGAGCCCGTGGCGGTGGATTACTCTGACGTGCCGACCATCGACGTCAGCTTTGACGTGTTCCAGTACGGCGCGGGCGTGAGCGAGAGCGACAGCAGCGGCTTCTCCAGCGGGACTCAGGGGAACGATTCAGGCGTGTTGGCGTTACCGAGTCCGGCTGGCAGGGACCTGATGGTCTTCTTCAGGCTGCGCGTCACCAACATGGCGTTCTCCATGGACCTGTTCAACAAGAGCTCGTCTGAGTACAAGGCGCTGGAGCAGCGCTTCCTGCAGCTGGTGAGAGCAAAGATTGAGGTGTGAGCGAGCGCTGCTCCTCCCTCCTCTCCTGGTCTCCTCACCTCCTGGTTTTCTCGCCCGCAGCTGGTCCCGTATCTTCAGTCCAACCTCAACAACTTCCAGAACCTGGAGATCCTGAACTTCAGGAACGGCAGCATCGTGGTGAACAGCAGGATGAGGTTCGGGAAACCGGTCCCCAGCGGGGTCACCAACGTGGTCTACCTCATCCTGGAGGATTTTGCCAACACTGCGTACCAGACCATGAACCTGGCCATCGATAAGTACTCCCTGGACGTGGAATCAGGTGAGAGCGAACAGGGGGGGGGGTATGTGCAGGTGTGTGTGTGTTTTGTGTATTTTGCGTGTGCGCCCACTCTCTCTGACGTCTGTCCTTCAGCTGCTTTTTTCCTCCGATGAAGACGCATCAGAGCAGCGGCTCTGTAATCCTCTTATCCAATCAGAGGAGCTCATGACAGTCAGGTAATCTGACTCCTAACGTGGAGTCCACCTGAGAGTCCTCCCTGTGTGGAGACAGGACTCGGAGCTCAGTGGGTTTGTCTCAGGGCTCAGACAGCTTTGGCGGACGTTCAGGCCGCCGCGGTGGATCAGAGAAGGCGCTCAGGAGCCGACGAACCGCCTGAAGCAACCCTCTGACCCTCCTCGGAGCCAGGCCGTTTGACCTGAGCGATTAGTGAAAGAGACGCCGTTAGCCCGAGGAGCTAAAGCTAACGTAAACATCACGTTTGTGTGTGACCCTCGTCCTCAGGTGAGCAGGCCGATCCCTGTAAGTTCCAGGCGTGTAACGAGTTCTCCAAGTGCATGGTCAACCAGTGGTCGGGCGAGGCCGAGTGCGTGTGCGACCCCGGGTACCTGAGCGTGGACGGCCTGCCCTGCCAGAGCGTCTGTGAGGTGCAGCACGACTTCTGCCTCAATGACGGCAAATGTGACATCATTCCCGGCAAGGGCGCCATCTGCAGGTAGGAGAAGTTTACACAGGTCAGGCCTGAAGGCGTCTGCTTCAGTCACACGTAAAGATCCAGGTCTGAGAAATCTCTCTGCGTCTGCTCCCGTGGACCTGATGTTGAGGAGCAGTCTGTGATCAGAGCTCTGACCCGTTGTTCCCGCAGGTGTCGCGTTGGCGAGAACTGGTGGTACCGCGGCGAGCACTGCGAGGAGTACGTCTCTGAGCCCCTGGTGGTGGGCATCGCCATCGTCTCCGTTGTGGGCTTCCTCCTGGTGGCGGGTGGTATCATCTTCTTCCTGGCGAGGACACTGCGAGAGCAGTACGACGGCGAGGACAGCGAGGACCCGTTACGGTTAGCGTTATGTTGGCGTGCGTCGTCAGCTGCAGAGACACTGAACACGCGTCACGTTGTGGTTTTAATGAAGGTTGATGTCACTGGTTGATGAAATATTGTGAGCTCATGGCGTCCTGTCTCTCCTGCAGACGGGGCGACAGCGTGCCCACGCTGGAGCGAGCCACGAAGTTTAACCCCATGTTCGAGAGCGACCCGGTGTCCGCCCAGTACTACCGACGCTACGACGACGAGGTGCCGCCGTACAGCAGCTCCATCAGCACAGACGGCGTGCGAGAGCTGAGCAGCGACGAGGTCCGGCAGATCTACCAGAACACCACGCTCACCAAAGAGGTTTGTTTCTGCAGAACACGGACCGGGTCAGACGGGTCAGACGGGTCAGACGGGTCAGACGGGTCTGACGGGTCAGACGGGTCAGATGGGTCAGATGGGTCAGAGAGGATGGTCAGCACTGCTCGCACAGACTCAGACGGTCTGAGGACTTTCTTCAGACGGTCTGCAGACGTCCCGCGCTCTGAGCCTGACTCTGGATCCTGACTCTGGATCCTGTGTAGTGACATTTCCTGTGGATTAGCCGGAGTTTAGCGACACGGCGGTGTATTTTTAACACCTCCTCTTCCCCCAGCCCCCACCTCAGACTCGTGTTGTCCCATAAACATGTTTTCCTCTCTCTGACCTTTGACCTCTCTCTGCAGGAGATCCAGGAGCGTCTGAGGATAATCGAGCTGTGCTCCAGAGACCAGCACTTTGCAGACTTTGTGCGACAGACTCAAGTGTGAGTGTTGATGCAGGCCAGCAGGTGGCGCCCTCAGAAACACGTCTTCCTGTCATTTGAGTGAAACAGACGTGTGGAAGTTTCACATTTTAACATCCAATAAAAAAAGAAACACCAACAGGTGTGCTGTGAGTGAACACTTCCTGCTCAGTGACCAATCAGATCACTGGGTCACTCTCTCTGACCCCTGGAGGATTAGCGTCTCTCTGTGGGGGGTCCAGAGCTGCATGATGAGCCCAACAACACGTCCACCTGGCAGGAGCACACCTTCAGATTATTCTAACACCGTGTCTCCTCTCAGACGTCCAGACTGCGTGGCTCCCTGCAGTTACAGTTTCTCTCATCCTCACCGTTTGAAACCAGTCAGAGCTTTTCTCTGACAGTTTGTACAAATCAGAAACACCTGGTGTCAGTGTGTGTGGACGGGACAGTCAAAGTGCTGAGTCATGTTGTCAGCGAACTATGCAGAAAGTTTTGACGACACTTATCGTAAATTTGAAGTTTGGGTTACAAGAGACTCAAAAGCTCTCCCCTGGGTTTATTATTATTTATTATTTTATGTTGGATGTGGTCTCTGTTCAGGTTTGATGTGTTTTCTGTGTTCAGACTTAATCTGTGCCCCTAAACCACCAAACTGATCTGTGTGTGTGTGTTTTGTGGAGCAGATTCTTGGAGAGGAGAGGAAGCTCGACCACGTAACCTTCCTGAGCAGCTGACCTCGAGGTACGAGTGCTGGTTTCCACCCTGACACTGTTTTGATTTTCCTTTCTCTGTGATTCACCTCTCCGTCGTTTAGTCCTCCTCGCCTCAAACTCAGACAAATCTGACGTCTCACTGATGCTGCAGCAGCAAAAAGTTTCTCAAACTCTTCCACCTTAAATACCAGGTTCTCCTTTTTCTAACAGCTCCTCTGGTCCATTTGTAGTGTGTGAGAGCACCACCTTAAGTTCCTCTCTGAGAGTGCCACTATCAGGGGCAGGAACCATTTGGGAGCATAGAAAGTTCCTGGGACTGTATTAGGAACTAAGTGTCAGGGTTTGAGGGTTTCTGATAGCAGTCAAATGGTTCCTGGAGTCCAAAAAGGTTTTTAGGAACATCAGATTTGTTTGACAGAAACTTGTTTGGTGTGTCAGGAGGTCAGATGATGTTTGTCCTGCTCACCTGTAAACAAACACCTGTAAACAAACACCTGTAAACGAACACCTGGAAAACAAACACCTGTGTGTGTCTCTGCAGAAACCTGCCTTCACCTCTGATCCCTGGAACCTGAGGGTCCTGATGGACTCCTGATGGACTCCTGATGGACCGGAGCCGAAGGAGACTCGGCTCAGGAGCGTTTCTGAGGACTGTGTCAGGTTTTTAACCCTGAACTGAACTTTGACCCCTGCCTGGTCACTTCCTCCTGCGACCTTTGACCTTTGACCTTCACCTGGCCGGGCTCGGGGTTTCCTCTGCGTCTCTCCTGTCGTACCAAAGAACCTGACGCTGATCGTTGCTGAAGTTGTTAAATGTTTGGTTCATGTGTGGGTCAGCAGTTTGTGGTGTGTTTCTTTCGGGGCGACTGACACTGGCAGCGCTCCTCCTCCTCCTCCTCCTCCTCCTCCTCCTCCTCCTCCTCTGTGCCTTCATCGCTCCGTTGGTGTGGGTGGGGACACCTTTCAACGTCGGTGATTCTGGATTTTCACTAAAACTCTGATCACAGCCATCAATCAGCAGCACGTCTGCCTCCTTTCACATGAATGTTTACATTTGTCAACCAGTGCTGGAGTGTTAGCTGATGTAGCCTGTGTGTGTGTGTGTGTGTGTGTGTGTGTGTGTGTGTGTGTGTGTGTGTGTGAGTGTGTGTGTGTGTGTGTGTGAGTGTGTGTTCGATGTGAACATGTTGTTTTTTACATTTGTCCTCCCAACGAGGAACTCCTGGGTTTAGTGTCTGAGATCTTTCACCATGAACAGAATAGTTGTAGTTGTGTGAGTGCTAATGTGCTAACAGTTAGCAGTGGAAAGCAGCCTGAAGCTAACGGTGTAGCTGACCAAACGTTTCCTCAGGTGTTAGTCGCTGTGTGAGGCTCAGGATAAATGACGCCTCCAGTCAGACTGAGACAGTAAAGAGAGGAAACAGAGCAGAAACAAATATTTGCCAGGATCAGCTGAGATTTGTGTCCAAAATATTTTCCACTCTCCTAAAAAAGAGACCTTTGTTGAGGCGTGTCCTGTGGGCTCCAGATGACGTCTTGTTTACTCGTTTTCTGAGCTACAGAAGCTGCTCCTGTTTGTCTCTGACTGAACTGATGATCCCAGTTTTCTGCTCAAACAGGACTCTGACCGTCATAAGTTTGGGCTGTTTTCCACATGATGTTGGGTTTTTGCCTTTAATATAAATATACAAAACAAGGTTTGGGCAGATCTCAGCATGAAGTTATTTTGTTAATGATATCAGAGAAAAGTCATCATTTTTATTTCTAGTCTTACATCAAAAGTTATAACATTGACTGAATTAAATCTGATTTTTATTTTAACAACTGATGAAAAAAACATGTCCATAAAATACCAGTTTGGTTAATAAGGGTGATTAATGTTTTATATTTTGGCTCTAATGAATTTGTAAACGTAAACACCTCTTTAACCAGAAGTGACCAGATGTTCAGGAGTTTCTCTCTCATCACTTCACTTCTGTCTCTCAGAGCGTCTCATGTTAATGTTGCTGTGTTGTCGTTGTAATACCGATGTATTCCACTAGAAACTTCACAGAAACCCTCCACCTGCACTGACCAACAGCGTCAGCGCCGTGCATTGTGGGAAACAGTATGAGAGATGTTCCTGGATTAGTAGGACATCCGGGGATTTTGGCGAACTGACCACTACATGTTACATTTCAGCCAAAACAGTAGGAAGTGCTAATGTAGGAGGCGGTTTAGCAAACAGCCTTGGTCACCTAGCAACCAAAGTCAGAACAGACCAATCACAGCCCAGAGAATGTGACCTCACTGACAGAACGACCAATAGGAAGCTTTTTCTGCTGAGGGACTGAAACTGTGCGAGGTGAAGGTTAGGCGTTAGGATATTTGTTGTTGTTGTTGTTGTTGTTGTTGTTGTTGTTGTGATGATTGTTGTTTAATGGTTGATCCTCTGGAGGCCCCGCCCACTCTGGGACAGCCTCCAACATGGCTCCTCGGTGTTGTGTGTGCGTTATTTACCTGCAGAGCTCAGTGTGTGCGCAGGCCTCTGTCAGTCTGTGTTTTGTATCTTGTTTTCTACGCTGTTTGTTTCACCACAGAGACCAAAACAAGATGTGACCACGTGTGTGTGACTCTGTCGGCTCCTTTCTGAAATAAACCACCATGATTGTTTTTTACTCTGTGCTCCGCTGCTTCTTTGGTGGGTGTGGCGCCTGCGCAGACAGCGGCGCATCATGAAGGCGTGCTCGGAGGATTGAATGAGACGGTGTATAAAATGAGATCAATCTGATAATCTGGATGTAATCCAGCCTAATCTGTGTCTTTAAGGCTCTTTGAGCGCTCCAGTCTGAGTGACAGGATGTGACGGTCGATGAGACCTGACAGGAGGTAAACAGCTGCTCTGTGCTGCCCCCTGCTGGCTGCTCCCCTCCCTGCTCTGTGTGTGTGTGTGTGTGTGTGTGTGTGTGTGTGTGTGTGTGTGTGTGTGTGTGTGTGTGTGGACCACAGGTGATTAAGGATTAGCTGCAGCCCCTCCAGAGTCCATCAGGGGGCGCCCCTCCTGATCACTGGCTCAGTCCACAGCTTCACCTTTCGATCTTCATCCCCTCAGAGAGGTGCATGCTGGGTAAGCATGTCATGACATGTTGACATGTGTTGAGTCAGACCGGCTGAAGCGTTGTTTTTGATAATCCCAGGGAGCGGTCTAATTCCTGGAGCGTCCTCCTGATGTTCTGTGAAAGGTGCCAACAGACGAGAGCGACGCTCCACAAACTGTCGATTCTTCTGCTGTCGGTCAAAACCATCGCCATGACGACCTGAAGACAGCAGGGAGGTGTGTGTGTGTGTGTGTGTGTGTGTAAGAGGCCTCCTCCTGTTGACGGATGCTGTTTGTCATCGGACCGATTGAGACGATGAAGAGAAAATATTTTCTTTGTCATCAGCTGAAAGGAGGAATGTTTGAGAGTTGTGTGTGTGTGTGTGTGTGTGTGTGTGTGTGTGTGTGTGTGTGTGTGTGTGTGTGTGTGTGTGTGTGTGTGTTGGGGCCTCTGTGATCCTGGAGGATTGAGTTTCTTCTTCTTGTCCGTGTGGTTAATTATAATGTGAAGTTAATCAGAGTCTTTGATTGTGAAATAATTCAGGTTGACACTTCCTGTCAAAGAGGCAGCTGTCTGCAGACTTTTATTTTGAAGGCGGAGGAGACAGAGCAGAGCAGGAAGACAAAATAAAAGCTGTGTTAGTGTGTGTGTGTCAACGTGTTTTCGTCGTTTGAGGAATCTGATGGGATGGCGTTCGCCAGCTGACCCGGTCTGGAAAACATGATTACATAACCTTGGAGCAGACCACGCATTTCCCATCATGCACCTCTCTGCCTCTGTCAGACACACACACATGGGGGCACTTTACCTGTGTGTGTGTGTGTGTGTGTGTGTGTCCTGTCACCAGGTGAGTGTGTGTCCTGACGTCAGCACGCCACGTTGTTCTGGAGCTTCCTGTCTGATTTGTTGATGTTTTCCTCAGGCTGGACCTGAAGGACCTGCTGGTTCTGGAGAACCTGAGCCGGACCTGGTGGTGCAGCAGCAGAGAGTGTTTGGACCTGGCGGCGCTCTGATCAGGTGTCCTGAAGTTTGTGGCGTGAAGCTCGGCGGCAGCAGGACTCTGGATGTTTCCTGGCTGTGATCCAGAGTCTTTCCTGCAGGACGGCGTCACGTTACGTAAGCGCCGCACCAGGAAGAGAAATCAGAGGTGAGCTTTTTTCCTCTTTCCCTGTGAAGCGATGGATTTCCTTTAACTGGAGTCAGGCTGGCAAAGCTGGAAAAACCGAGTTCACAGATGAAATAACTTCAGTCTGCAGCTCCACAACGTCTGATGAGAGCTGGAGGGGTCAAAGGTCACGCTGCAGGTTACCTGAGCTGAAGCGTGTCATGGTTTAGAGAAAAAACAGTGAGAGCTGTAAACCCTGAGCTCCCTGTGTGAGGAAACTGTGGGAGCTGCCAGACCCCCACAGAGACCACATTAGTCCAGGTTCATGTGGTTCTGATCCGGTCGTCAGCTGGAGATTTCTCTGCTCAGCCGAGCGTTCAGGAGCCGGAGCCGTGCAGTAACTCGCAGAGCTGTGAAATGAGCAGCAGGGAGAAGAGCCGTGGTGTTTTGGGGGATTTCCTTCGGCGCCGTTCCCTGAACGTCTCCCAGCAACAGCTGCAGGAGGATTGTTTGCTCCGAGCTCCTCTCGGGGCCTCACAGAGCCGGCGTGGAAAATCAGCCTCCTCTTCTCCGCTCGGCCGTCCAAACCCCAGAGCTTCCAACTGGGGGAGCTGACAGGATGGCAGTGGGCCCGCCGGGCAACATCTGCAAGCACTTTGAAAATGACTGCAAGCGGCTCTGTGAGCGCAGAGCAGCTCTGATGACGGTCCATGTTCAGAAACGCTCCATAAAAGTCTGTTCATCACCTCGGAGGCAGAGCTGCGCGTTAACAAACAGCATCAGTGTGCAGATTAAACAGCTGTAACCTCCAGCACACACACTCTCAGAGGTAGTTTGATAAAAATCAGAGTAAAAACTGTAATGTCCAGATGATGGTCATCCTGCAGGTCAGTTAACGTGTTTCCTCACAGGAATAACTCTGAACTGATCAAACTGCTCTGTGACTGACTCAGTGTTCAGACTCAGTGTTCAGACTCAGTGTTCAGACTCAGTGTTCAGACTCAGTGTTCAGACTCACACTCAGTGTTCAGACTCACACTCAGTGTTCAGACTCACACTCAATGTTCAGACTCAGACTCGGTGTTCAGACTCAGACTTGGTGTTGGTGCTGTGTTCAGACTCAGACTCAGTGTTCAGACTCAGTGTTCAGACTCAGTGTTCAGACTCAGTGTTCAGACTCAGACTCAGTGTTCAGACTCAGTGTTCAGACTCAGTGTTCAGACTCAGACTCAGTGTTCAGATTCAGTGTTCAGACTCAGACTCGGTTTTGGTGCTGTGTTGAGGCCTGGGGGCAGACAGAGGCAGCTCTGTGCAGCTCAACAAACACAACCAGAGCTCTTCAGCTCACTTACATAAGCCGTGCTGCAACCTGTCAAACGCAGGTGGGCGGAAAAAAACAACATCGCCACTTTCCTACGGAGGGGGGGTTCAGAGCAACCAGAGCCCGGATCAGCTGAACCAATCAGAACGGAGACCTCACTGTTCTCTCCAGATCCTCTTCCTGTCCTGATCACTCTCTCCTCTCCTCTCCTCTCCTCTCCTCTCCTCTCCTCTCCTCTCCTCCTCTCCTATGCTCTCCTCTGCTCTCCTCCCCTCTCCTCTCCTCTCCTCTCCTCTCCTCTCCTCTCCTCTCCTCTCCTCTCCTCTCCTCTCCTCTCCTCTCCTCTCCTCCTCTCCTCTCCTCTCCTCCTCTCCTCTCCTCTCCTCCTCTCCTCTGCTCTCCTCTCCTCTCCTCTGCTCTCCTCTCCTCTCCTCTCCTCTCTTCCTCTGCTCTCCTCTCCTCTGCTCTCCTCTCCTCTGCTCTCCTCTCCTCTCCTCTCCTCTCCTCTCCTCTCCTCTCCTCTCTTCCTCTGCTCTCCTCTCCTCTGCTCTCCTCTCCTCTCCTCTCCTCTCCTCTCCTCTCCTCCTCTCCTCTCCTCTCCTCTCCTCTCCTCTCCTCTCCTCTCCTCTGCTCTCCTCTGCTCTCCTCACCTCTCCTCTCCTCTGCTCTCCTCCCTCTCCTCTCCTCTCCTCTCCTCTCCTCTCCTCTCCTCCTCTGCTCTCCTCTGCTCTCCTCCCCTCTCCTCCCCTCTCCTCTGCTCTCCTCCCTCCCTCTCCTCTCCTCTCCTCTCCTCTCCTCTCCTCTCCTCTCCTCTCCTCTCCTCTCCTCTCCTCCTCTCCTTTCCTCTCCTCTCCTCTCCTCTCCTCTCCACTCCACTCCTCTCCTCTCCTCTCCTGCTCTCCTCCTCTCCTCTCCTCTCCTCTCCTCCTCTCCTGCTCTCCTCCTCTCCTCTCCTCTCCTCTCCTCTCCTCTCCTCTCCTCTCCTCTCCTCTCCTCTCCTCTCCTCTCCTCTCCTCTCCTCTCCTCTCCTCTCCTCTCCTCCTCTCCTCTCCTCTCCTCCTCTCCTCTCCTCTCCTCTCTTCTCTTCTCCTCCTCTCCTCTCCTCTCCTGCTCTCCTCCTCTCCTCTCCTCTCCTCTCCTCCTCTCCTGCTCTCCTCCTCTCCTCTCCTCTCCTCTCCTCTCCTCCTCTCCTGCTCTCCCTCTCCTCCTCTCCTCTCCTCTCCTCTCCTCTCCTCTCCTCTCCTCTCCTCTCCTCTCCTCTCCTCTCCTCTCCTCTCCTCCTCCTCTCCTCTCCTCCTCTCCTCCTTCAGTTGTGTAACTCTGAACCTTAAATATTTTCCTCTCCTCGTGCCCTCGGCTGCTGTTTGGCGGCGCGGCGCCTGCTTCCTGTCGCATGTGGCGGCACGTGTAGGCCGGTGGCGTCCTCACGACGCAGGTTCACTGATGGGTTTCTCCCTCCGCCCTCTCCTTCCTCCTCATTAGCCCTGAAACACGGAGGAAACATGTCAGCGTTCTGGCTCACGGTGTGCACGTGCGAGGTGGGCGGGGCCTGTGATGTTGTGATGTTTCCCATCATGCTCTGGTGCAGGATCAGAGGGGGCCACTGAGGACGCTCTGGTTTCACAAGCTCTGAGTGAGCACGTGGAGCAGACCCCCCTACACACACTGTGTGTGTTTAATGGACACACTGGTTAGCGTCTGAAGGTGTGTGTGTGTGTGTGTGTGTGTGTGTGTGTGTGTGTGTGTGTGTGTGTGTGTGTGTGTGTTGTAACATCGGTGTGTGATTTACATTCCTGTCATTCCTGCGTCTTTATTTTCTGCCTCGAGCCGCTCGTTTGATCAAACACACACACTCTGTGAGCCATTAAAGTTTATTTACACACACACACACACACACACACACACATGTTCATGGTTACTGACTGTGAGGAGAAACACTCTTCAGGGCCGGGGGGGGGAGCGAGTTATTGCATTAAAGGCGACATTACTAAAGGGGTTTCCCAGGCTCAGGCGCAGGGGCCAAGGTAATCAGGGGGCCTCACCTGGAGCCTGCTTCACATCCAGAGGTGAAAAAAAAACAAGAGACAGAAAACAGAGAGAAGGAGGTCAAAGGTCAAAGCTCTGTCCTTCCCTCCCCAGGTCAGAGCCAAACAGACCCACCAGACCCAGAGAGGCCAGATCAGCTGGGAACAACACACCGACACAGAGGAGGAGAGGAGGAGAGGAGGAGAGGAGGAGAGGAGGAGAGGAGGAGGAGAGGAGGAGAGGAGGAGGAGGAGGGGGAGAGGAGGAGAGGAGGAGAGGAGGAGGAGAGGAGGGAAGAGAAGAGAGGAGAGGAGGAGGGGGAGAGGAGGAGGAGGAGAGGAGGAGCAGGGGGAGGTGAAGGTGATGAAAAAAACAGTCAAGGACTAAAGAAGAAAAGAAGGAAAGTTTTCATGTTTGAGGTCCAGAGAGAAGCGAAGGAGGCGGCGAGGGCTGAGGAGGGCTGAGGAGGGCTGAGGAGGGCTGAGGAGGGGAGTGTACAGTATGTAAGGAGGGTGATGATGTCATCCAGACCACGCCCCCTGCTGGGGCTATACATGCCGGCGTGGTGGAGGTCCTGCTCTCCACATCGAGGACGTGAGACAGCTGAACAAGTCCTTAGTCTGCAGAGTGCGTGA
>NW_027437202.1:9777353-9832353 GCF_033239565.1 Halichoeres trimaculatus
TTTACAGAAAGAGAAGGAGGTTAGAGTTTAAGAGGGGAGCTGAATTTTAAAATACACCATGCTAGGACAACATTAAAAAGTATGTGTTTGTCAATATCAGGGGTTAAATGTGGAACAGTTTGAGAGATGAATTAAAGAAAAGTAAAACTATAGGCATATTTAAGAGAATATTTAAAACACACCTTTTGAATAAATATCAGGATGAAGAACAGCAGTTTGACCCAGGGCGGTAATGAGAGAGCCAATTGAAAATTAAACAAACAAAAAAAAAAACATATACAGAAATTAAGTATCATATAAGGGAAATGTTATGTGACTGTGTATGAAAAGTATAAATATGTAAAAGTTAAAATATCACCGTAGGAGGTGTGGATAAAAGGGGTAGGATTAAATAATTTTAACTTCTTACTACTCCTTTTCGAGCATGTAGATATGTAACACATGCAGGTTGTTGCTGCAGTCTTCGTTTTTCTTTTACGTTTAGTATGCTTGTGTTTGTTTATGGTGAAGACCTATTTCTGTTTTTTTTTTTTTCTTTTTGCATGTTCGAAATAAATTCATTCATTCATTCATTCATTCATTCATGCTCCGTCACTCGCGTTGTCCATCTTATCTGGCTTCAGAAATCCGGGTCCTTTCGGACCGACGTCAGTTCCAGAACAATGATGGAGGCTTTCGCGGGCTTCATTGTGTCAGCAGTCACGCGCCAGAACAAGCACTGTCAATAAGCTCTTCAAAGAGCTATTGATAAGCATACCGACAATGCTTTGATATGACCGAGTCTCGGTAAAGCGGGTCACACTCACAGTTGCCTCAACAATGTTTTTAAAGTTCAAATATTGAGTTGTTTTCAGTTGCTATTGATCAATTAGCTCTCGTACTATCGAGTGCAGTCGTTTTTGTGATGATTTTTACAGACGGAGGTCTAAAAACACACAAGTTAAAAGTTTTTCAACAACCGTAATGGATGCTAGCTAAGCCAATATCCGTATGTATGGTTTTTTGATCCTAAATCCTGTAAAAAACGTGGCCTACTGGTTCTAATGTGTCTAAGTTTGTATAATGTGGTAGGAATTATGACGCAGACCTCGAACCGGGGTCATACCGGTAGTTAAGTACAAGGCTTTACCAAATAAATAACGAAATTCATGGTCAATTAGCTAAAAATTCAACGTCTTCCGCTCAAGGGGATAAATGTACCTCATTATAGATGCCTCCCACTCTTGCTTCGGACACCGAATGTGCTGAACATGGCTGCAGTGACGCTCTTATCCCCCTCAACTCTCCGAGCAGCTGCTCCGGTTTTCCCGCCGCTGCTCCTGGCACAGCTGAATCGAGTTTAGTAATTAGCAGCGCCTGCTGGAGGGATGCGCGTGCCACTTGATTCCCGCCGTCACCGACGTAAACAGGAAGCACGTGAGTATCCATCTGCGTCACTCAGCCCCCCGACATTGTTCAAACGTAATAAAAATAGTCTCCATCGTTTGTGCTACGTAAGTGCTGGTTTGTGCAGAAAAAATATCGTTTGTGCTGCTTTGGTTTTTAAGATATAACAAGTTTATTATTATGGGATGACGTGACTCAGCCCCCCGAGATTGTTCAAACGTAATAAAAATAGTCTCCATCGTTTGTGCTACGTAAGTGCTGGTTTGTGCAGAAAAAATATCGTTTGTGCTGCTTTGGTTTTTAAGATATAACAAGTTTATTATTATGGGATGACGTTACTCAGACCCCCGACATTGTTTAAACGTAATAAAAATAGTCTCAATCGTTTGTGCTACGTTAGTGCTGGTTTGTGCAGAAAAAATATCGTTTGTGCTGCTTTAGTTTTTAAGATATAACAAGTTTATTATTATGGGATGACGTCACTCAGCCCCCAGACATTGTTCAAAGGTAATAAAAATAGTCTCAATCGTTTGTGCTACGTTAGTGCTGGTTTGTGCAGAAAAAATTATCGTTTGTGCTGGGTTAGGGTTAGGGTTAGGGGGGGGGCAACTTCACGCAGGTTGAGTATCTCAGTGTGTTATGCTCGTGAGTTTTTTTAAGAGACTAACCCTGTGTATGTCTGTCTTTTTTTCAAAGACTGTGAGTTTGACAGAAAGAGACAGAGAGAGATACACACACACACACACACACACACACACACACACACACAGACCACTGTGTGACCTGGTTGGACCTGGGCCAATCCCATCATGGACCTGAAAGCGCACACTTAATCCGTCCGATTAATGAGCAGCCGTTTCTCTCTGTTTCAGGGATTCCCGTGAGGATTAACACACACCACCTCCTCCTCCTCCTCCTCCTCCTCCTCATTTCCTCTCTCTATCTGTGCTCAGCTCTCTGTTTGCTCCTTTTACAGAAGCTGTCTTTGATTTGGACACTTAGCCCTGAGCACCTGAAACACCTCAACCTCTCTGATGGACTCTTCCGACGAATCTCTGGCATGTGGAGGTAAATAAAAGCGCCGTGTGTATCGTCTTCTTTTGAATCTCAAGGATTAAATATCAAAGAAACAAAATCAAACACCTCTGGGACAATTGTCAACGATGGATGTGTTTTTTAAAATTTTAAAGAAATTCCCAGTTCAGGATTAACATGCTTACTTTTTAACACTTGGGTGGAGGCTGGGGGAGAAGCAGAGCATAAAACAGGATCCAAAGCTGGAGCTTTGACACCTCCGGGACAGAGTGGAGAGAGCGGGACGAGGAGGACAACACGGAGAGGGATGAAGATGAAGCGCAGCAGAACAATACAGACACAAGGCTAAAGAAAGCAGAGACCCAGAGCAGAGAGAAATAAAGACGTGGAACAGGGAGAGGGCAAGGGATGAGCCGCACTCCTCTCCTCAATCACACACTTTTCATTTCTGCATCAGGTAAGCTGTAACCCCCCCCAACCCCACCCCCCACCCCACACACACACACACACAGACATATAGTGAGGACAGAGGTGTTTCTTGGATACTGAAGGAAAAACACGGATCAACTTCCTGTTCTCTCAGGTGTCAGAGAGGAAGCAGCAGGCCACCGTGCTGTAACCTGATTGGATTGACCCTGAAACCTGCCTCTGAGCCGGCCCAGCGCCAGGTGTTCGGCTCCAGAGGCCTTTAGGCATTTTGGCAAAGAGACAATCTGATGAGTTAAGTGGGCAACTGAAACTGCGCGCACCCAGAACCCTCGCTCCAACATCGTGTGTGATTAAAGTGTGGGAAAAAAAAACAATCAAGGAAACTACAAACCATCCTCATCCCCAGCTCACACCTGTTCCAGTTCACACACCTGCCTCTGAGGTGACAGCACCAGGCAGGGTCAGGCCCAGGATTGACCTCCTTTAGGTATAGAGGGTTAAACCAGGACAGAGACCTGCAGTCCACTTGGATTAGGTGCATCTTTAAGAACACAGTCCTGTCCCCTGTTCAGAGGGTTTACCTCCATCCAGAGTCATCAGTGCAGTCCTCCTTTGTGCAGCCATCATTTCCGATCTCCGCGTCTGTGTCTGTGGCTGATTTTAAAATCCTCGTTTGCCGATCAGGTCGCAGCAGAAACGGGCCGCTCCGCTGTCTTAACCATGGACGTTGCTGAATGTGGCGTGAAGGAGAACGGTGACTGTGAAGCTGCACGGCCTAGAACTGACATCAGCGTCAGCGCCGCCATAAGCCCCGCCCCTGGCCTGAGGAGGAAGCAGCTTCTGTGGCAAAGTGCGGTCAGGAACATCATCGACCAGCACAACCTGTACTCGCTGAGGCTCGCTGGGGGGCTGGAAAGAGGGAGGCACCGCATCACTGTGACCGACGCCTACATCGCTGACATCAACAGGTAGGCACTGTGATGTATTTCAGCAACTTCCTGTCCTCCGCTTCTGCTTCCCTAACCCTACTTTTTCCCCCTGCGCCTTGTTCTCACAGGCAGATTCGTAACAAAGCATCTCGTGGAGCCTTCTGGCAGAAACGGCGCTCGTCGGCCGCTCGCGTCCACCCCACCACACCCAAAATTTCTGTGCCGGCAAGTCTGACACGGGACGGGCTCACTGACGGTGACTTCTTTGTGTCTAGGGGCGCCACGGTGCGAGGCGTCCTCATTCCCGCTCTGCAACACACATTCAAGTAAAGCTACACACACACAGCCACACTTACCATACACAACTCTGTGTGTGTGTTATACAAACTTAAACACACAGATACAAACTCCTCATCTGTCCTCATCTGTCCTCATCTGTCCTCGCCTGTCCTCGCCTGTCCTCGCCTGTCCTCGCCTGTCCTCGCCTGTCCTCGCCCGCCCGCCCCCAGGTCTCCGGACCTGGAGAAGGTGTACCAGCAGTTCTCTTCGGGTCAGAGAAGAACATCGCTGGTTGTCACAAATGTCATCGACATCCTGACTCGGCTGCTCGTCCTCATGCTCACCTGGCCGTCCGGATGGTGGGGCGTGGCCTGTGATTGGCTGGCAGGCCTGTCGGTCATCCTGTGGGTGGGAATCTTTGTGCTCGCGCTGACAAGGAAGGAAGTGATGTCGTCACCTCAGTGGCTGAGGTGTGTTGAGAAATGTAGTCAGACCAAATGAGACCAGACTACAGGTGTTACCGTTTCACGTGTCTGTGTGCGCGCCTCGGTTGTGAGCTCACCTGTGTTGACGTGTGTGTGTGTGTGTGTGTGTGTGTGTGTCTCAGGTACCTGTCAGTGGTCAGCTGGTTCTCTCAGACCACGCAGGTGTTGGTGGGTGTGTTCAGTTGGGAGGAGAGCGATCATTCCTGGTACGTCTTCTTCTCTCTATTCTCCACCTACACCTTGTTGCCCCTGCCCCTGCTCTGGTCCATCATCGCCGGGGCGACAACATCCACCCTGCACCTTCTGCTGGACGTCTGCTGCCGCTACGGCGACCGAGCATTTGTCACTAAGGTGCGGTGGCCTGAAAGCTCTCAGGTATTTTCCTCATTTCAGTAGATGTTGTCACTGTCTGCGCCTGTTTGTTACCTGTCCAGGTGCTGTCCAAAGCCTTGCTGTACCTGGCCATGAACACGGCAGGTCTGTTCATTCACTACCTGTCTGACCGCACGCAGAGACAGTCCTTCCTAGAGACCAGACGCTGCATCGAGGGACGAGTGAGGCTGGAGAGGGAGAACCACAGACAGGTACAGGGACAGACTCTGTAGGTATGGTCTGACAAGGTGAGTCCAGGTGTGCTGATGATGTCACTGTGTTTGCGCTCCCAGGAGCGTCTGGTCATGTCCATTCTGCCACGCTTCCTGGTCCTGGAGATGACAGCAGACATGTCCTCCATGGACGACTACCTGCTGCCTCAGCAGTTCCACAAGATCTACATCCACCACTACAAGGATGTCAGGTGTGTGTGTGCGTGTGCGTGTGTGTGTGTGTGTGTGCGTTGGTTATCTGAGACACTTTCGGACTCACAAACGGCCTTTGACTCGTCCTTCTTCTCTTTGTTTCTCTCAGCATCCTGTTTGCTGACATCATCGGCTTCACCTCCCTGTCTCTCATCTTGTCGGCTCAGGAGCTCGTCAAGACCCTCAACGAACTGTTTGGACGCTTCGATAGGCTGGCCGAGGTCACGTGGTTACTATGTTACTGTGATGTCATCAATTGTCTGTTTGTCATAATGACTGTGTGTGTGTGTGTGTGTGTGTGTATGTGTGTGTGTGTGTGTGTGTGTATGTGTGTGTGTGTATGTGTGTGTGTGTGTGTGTGTGTGTGTGTGTGTGTAGGAGCACCAGTGTCTGCGTATCAAGATCTTAGGGGACTGTTATTACTGTGTGTCTGGGGTCCCGGAGCCTCAGAGGGGCCACGCTCGGTGCTGTGTGGAGATGGGACTCAGCATGATCAGCACCATACGGTACCAACAAACACACACACACACACACACACACACACACACACACACACACACACACACACACACACACACACTGCTACAGGGCTGTGTAGAGATGCGAGGTGTGTGTGTGTTTGTGTGTTCAGGTACGTGCGTCGGGAGATGCAGCAAGAAGTGGACATGAGGATCGGGGTCCACTCTGGCTCGGTTCTGTGCGGGGTTTTGGGTCTGCAGAAATGGCAGTTTGACATCTGGAGCTGGGACGTGGACATCGCCAACAGTTTGGAGGCTGCTGGAGTGCCGGGGTCAGACTGTAATCTCCGTGCACAGAAAGTCTCACAGTGTCCCTGCTCGTGTCTGATCGGCTGACTGTGTCTCTGTCGTCTGGTTTTAGGCGGATCCACATCTCTCAGGCCACCCTGGACTGTCTGGGAGGGATTTACGAGACGGAGGCCGGAAACGGGCAAGAGAGAAACGAGTTTCTGAGGAAACACAACATCGACACGTACCTGATCCGCCCGGCGCTGCGAGACGAGGCGGAGCCACCGAGAGCGAGGCGTCCCAGTTACGACGAGATGACGACGTGGAGCGCCGAGCTGCCGTTCGGAGACATCTTGGGCATGAACTTTGTGAGAAGAATGGAAAGAGTTGAACACCAGTCTGAGCTTCCAGAAAAAATGGGGTTTAAATTTCATCACTTTTTGTCCTTTATGGCTCGCTGTAGATCCTCGCCACCTTCACAAACGGCTCTCTCACCCAGCTGCCCAATCAGATAGCAGCACAGAGGTCTGGGTCACGAGAGGTCAACAAGAGGATCTGTCAGGCCATCGAGGTCCGGAGCAGCGAGAGGATGAGGAAGGAGCACATCACCACCTTCACTCAGGTGTTCAAGGACTCCCAGATGGAAGGAAAGGTGATGACCTCGCTTCCTATAGAAGGCCAGCTTTACGGCCAGGTGTGGCGAGTGGTCACGTGACCGTGGATCGTCCTCCCTCTCTCTTTCTGTCTGTAGTACGCCCAGATGAGAGATGAGCTCTTCAAGTCCAACATGGTGTGTTCCTTCATCCTGCTGCTGCTGCTGATGGCTGTGCAGGCGCTGATCCCCGCCCCCAGGTGCACCTGTCTGCATGTTTACCTGTCTGTTTACCTGTCTGCCTGTTTACATGTTTGTTTACCTGTATGTTTACCTGTCTGTTTACCTGTATGCCTGTTTACCTGTCTGTTTACATCTTTGTTTACCTGTCTGTTTACCTGTCTGTTTACCTGTCTGTTTACATCTTTGTTTACCTGTCTGTTTACCTGTCTGTTTACCTCTCTGCATGTTTACCTGTCTGTTTACCTGTCTGTTTACGTGTTTGTTTACCTGTCTGTTTACCTGTCTGTTTCCATCTTTGTGTACCTGTCTGTTTACCTGTCTGTTTACCTCTCTGCATGTTTACCTGTCTGTTTTCCTGTCTGTTTACCTGTCTGTTTACCTGTCTGTTTACGTGTTTGTTTACCTGCCTCTCTGTTTGGTGCTCACACCTGTCTCGCTCTTGTTGCTCAGGTTGTTGATGATGGCTGCTCAGTTTGTCTTCTGTGGCGCCGTTTACTTTCTGCTCCTGTTGCTGACTCTGGGGGAGGAGTTTAAGCATTGCCCCGCCCCCCTGCAGTCGCTCTGCTGCTGGGTTCATGAAACAAAGTACTGCCGCACGCTGCTCACGCTCACCGCCATCGCCATCAACTTTGGCGTGGCGTCCTCCGACGTGGTGAGTGTGAGGCTGTTTGGGAAGCCGACCTGAGGCCGAGCTCGGGGTCGGTCTGTTGTGTCGCGTGGTTCAGCGCAGAAGCCTCTGACCGTCCTTTTCTCCTCCCCTTCTCTCCTGCCCTCTGCTTCCTTTCTCCCGTGTCGTCCTCTCTTCCTTTCCTCCCCTCCTACCAGCTGTGGTGCGATTCGTCAGAGTCTCAAATTAACAGCAGCGACTCCATTTTAGCCCCGCCCCCTTCCACCTGGCCTGACATCAACATCTGCACACACCCAGAGGTGAGTTTGTGCACAAACATCCTGTTTTCTCCTCCCCGCCATCTTCTCGTGGCGTCGTCAGCTGATCGGATCCTCTCTCTGTGTTAAGTACATGGTGCTGAGCGGTGTCGTTGCCATGGTTACCTGCGCCGTGTTCCTCAGGTTGAGTTGCGTGCTGAAGCTGGCTGTCCTCCTGCTGGCCGCCGCTCTCTACACCTACCTTATAGAGACGCACAGGTGACCTCACAGACACGCCGGCTTCACCGTCAGGCTCGCCGCAGACGCTCTCCGACGTCGCGGTCAGTCCAATGTTCACGTGACGTCTGTGTGTCCCTCAGGTCTCATCACCTGTGCAGGAACGGAGTGTGTGTCGTTCTCATGGTGATGTTTGTGGCGGTGGTTCTCTACAACAGCAGGCAGGTGAGTTCACCTGGATCGGCTGCGCTGAAGCGTCGGGTGTTTCCTAACCCTAACCCTAACCCTCCGAGAGATGATGAGTGTTTGTTGTTCTTCGTGGGTAGCTGGAGGCCACGGCGCGGCTGGACTTCCTGTGGCGTCTGCAGGCAAGGAAGGAAGTGGAGGACATGAAGGAGCTGAGGGAGCACAACGAGTGTCTGCTGCTCAACATCCTGCCCGCCCACGTGGCACAGCATTTCCTGGAGAGGGACCGCAGCGACGAGGTACCCGCCGCCTGTCAACAGGTTTGTCCAGGTGTGTGACCATAACTCAGGTGTTTACTCTCCGTGTGCGTGTGCGTGTGTGCGTGTGCGTGTGTGTTTTCAGGAGCTGTACTCTCAGTCGTACGAGCGAGTGGGCGTCCTCTTCGCCTCTCTGCCCGGTTTTTCTGACTTCTTTGAGCAAAAAGAACTCGTCCATCAGCGCATCGAGTGTCTCCGCCTCCTCAACCACATCATCAGTGACTTTGATGAGGTTACACCGCACACACACACACACACAAACACACACTAACACACGTGTTAAGATAAACAGTGCGTTCATGGTGAATGTGTGTTTCTGTGCGTAGCTGCTGGATGAGTGTTTCTTTCAGGAGGTGGAGAAGATTAAAACCATCGGCAGTTCGTACATGGCAGCCTCTGGTCTCTCACCTGACCGACAGGTGAGTTGTGGGAGGTCATCAAATGAAGCTTATGCTCATTCACACACACACGCTGCTGATGGACCACGATGCTTTGCTCTGTTTGTGTCTGGGTCCAGGAGTGCGAGGACGTTTGGCATCACCTGAGCGAGCTGGTGCTGTTTGCTCTGGCCATGCAGGAAACGCTCAAACACTTTAACGCGCACACAGGAAACAACTTCCAGCTGAGAGTCGGTACGAGCACGGACCCGATTCTTCTGTGTTTAATGAGCACGCTCCGTGCCGCCTCTGACCTGTGACATCACCTGCAGGTATCGCTCACGGCCCGGTGATCGCAGGCGTAATCGGAGCCACCAAACCTCAGTACGACATCTGGGGTCTGACGGTGAACATGGCGAGCAGGATGGAGAGCACGGGCGTCAGTGGGAGGATCCAGGTGAGCATCGGCGTCTGTCTGAGCAGGCGTGTCTCCCTCAGAGCACCTCTGGTACTAAAACCTCCTCCCCACTCTCACCCACAGGTCCCAGAGTCCACCAGCCTGGTCCTGATAGAGCGGGGCTTCCTACGGCAGCTCAGAGGGAACATCCACATCAAAGGCATCAGCGAGCGACACGGGAAGGTAAGCGGGAAACACAAAGCAGGAGAAGCTCACACCTGTGATGACCTCACAGAGTTTAGCGACAAGCATCATCATCACGTCTCTTTGTCCAGGTTCGTACTTTTTTCGTAAGCAGTCGTGAGGAGCGGTCCAGCTTCCTGGAGCGTGGTGGTGGGCGGGGCTTCAGCATGACCAGGAACACGCTGGGGGCGGTGGTCTACAGTCTGGTTCAGGCCCGTAAGAGGGAGAAGCTGATGGAGGAGAACGGAGGGTTTCACCTGGTGGAGGCGTCGTAGCAGCGGCTGGACATCTGCCGTTTCTTTACACGTCAGGCGTCACGCTGCTGAGCGCCGCCGCAGTTTAGGTTGTTACCTCTGGAGGCTGTGTGAACTTTGTAGACTTAACTACCGGAGCGACCAGCAGGAGGAGCTGTTGCGCAAAAAGCCGAGCGATGGATTTGTTGACTCACCTGAGGGACGGAAACTTTTTTTGTGCTGCAGCTTTCTCTGAACTGAACTTTTTGCTGTTCTGCTGATGGTTTCTCAGGATTGGGAGAGGATGTGTTTTCTTCTGCAGAGGCGGTGACAATAAATCCTGCATGTTGGACTGGCGGGGACACGGTCTGCTGTTCATGGATCCATCGTCTCACAGATTTAGGGCCTCTCATAGACAGAGTGAGGCTGTGTGAGGCTTGTCGAAGGTTTATAAGTAACCACTGAGGCCGATAACTCTCCAGCTGGTAGAGGCAGCGCTTGTCTCACACTGACGCAGAGAGTTTAACCCTTTAGGGAGTAGATCCTCCTGGTGTGGATTAGGTGAAAACTCTTTGACCCCAGAGAAAACCTGTCTTTACGTATAAAATCAGCTGTGATGCAAAGACGTGATGGTGAAGAATAAACTAACAGAAGATGCTTCTGTCTGTCTTTCTGACACGCGTGTTTTTTCAGCGTTTTGGTGGATTTGAAGCTCTGACCCTGAGCTCTGAATATTTGTTCTGATGTTAGTTTCACACGTTAAACACGGAGCTAGAGGAGAGGATAAGACCTGGACCAGCCTGACTTTACCAGACCTCGATGACCCCGCTGACCCAGTCTAGACTGGAAGAGCTAGACCAAGAGGGGGTTGGAACAATCCAGATAAGGATCTGAGTCCACGAGTCAAACCGAAAAAGAAAGTCACATAAAAGATGTCAAATTGGGAAACCACACACACACACACACACACATGCACACTCACACACACACACACACACACACACAGATTTGTAAAATAAAAATAAAAAGAGTACAAGTTTGGGAATCAAACGTGACTTCTCCTGATGTCCTTGTGTTTGTTTTTCTCGTTTGTTGTTGTGGTTTGTTTGCATCCTGTGATTTCAGTGTTTTGTTTTGTGTTTTTATACTTGTGAGGGTTCGTTTGTCCGTGTTGACGTTTCTTTGATGTGTTTAAGTGTATATTTGTGGAATGGGACTGAAAGCATCCTGAACCAATCGACACAGCGTGAGTCGATCATCTGACCTTTGACCTTGAGGCTTAAGCATAGCTGTGAATAATTGGTCTACAAAGGGGCGTCAATGCTTTGCTTATCTAAGGTCTAAGGTCACACTGGGTATTGCAGGTCAGTCCTTCACGAGGTCTGTTTCAGCCAGAACCAGAGTCCTCATAGACAGGGAGAGAGAGCAGGGGCTGGTGAAAAACTCTTGGAGGGTGGGTCAGTGCAGGTTGTGGATTTAGGGGCACCTGAAAGGCCATCAGCTCTGGTCCAGGACTCCAGGTAAGGTTGTTTACCTGTGTTTTAAGGGGAGGAGGAGCTGGTTGTTCCTACGGGTCCCTGAAGGACACACCTCCCTGCACAGAGTCCACCTCCTCAGCCCAGATTCACAGACGCACAGCGAGCAGAGCACTCACAGGAACGAAGACATGAGGGGCATGAACGGGACCGAGGCAGACTGCGAGACCGGGCCTGGGTCTGGGTCTGATGAGCTCATCTTCTTTGTGAATGGAAAGAAGGTAAAACTGGTTCATTTCCTGTTCAAATGTGACCTTTGGCAGCTTCTCCGTGTGTCTTCATACATGTTTATATTTATCCACACCGTGTCTGCACCTTCTACTGTGAGTGTATTCAGATCAAACTCCATCTGATTTATTCAGACAGATGCTTTGCCGTCACTCAGAGTCAGGAAACATATCACCCTAGTCAGACTAAGTCAGTGTCAGGTGGAGTTTTACCGCAGTCAAGTGATCTGCTGCAGCGGGGTCGTAAACTCTGACACTTTGAACAGCACAAACAGAGCGAGCGTGGAAGAGGACGGGCACGTGATGATCTGGGGCAGAGATGAGAATGCAGAACAAAATGTGGATTGAGACACTTCACAGGCGACTCAGAGCAGTTAGAAACGGATGAGAGCTTTTCCCTTTTTGTTGTCGTCGCACCCTTAAACGCTGGAATCGGACTCTGCATATCACATAAACGTTTTCTGTTTGCAGAATATTGTTCTGTCAGATTAACCAAATCCAAGGTTTCAGATCCCCAGTAATGTGTGTTAATCTGTACATTAGCCCAGGATGGAATGGCTCCAGATTCCCCTTTAGAGCAGGTAATGTGTTATTAACACACCTGTGGAACAGAAAGCTGTCAATCATTGAAGAGTCAGAGTTCAGCCGAGAGTGTCAGGTTAACATTTGACGGTCACGCTTCATAAAGCTCTGACACTTCCCTGCTTTCATGACAAAACCAGCAGAGTGCGTCAACACACAGTCACATTAGTGTCCATCATTTACCCCAGCACACACACACACACACACACACACACACACACACACACACACACACACACACACACACACACACACACACACGGTTCCAATGTCAGAAACCTTTTAATCCTAATATTAATCTGTGTCTATGTTGTGCAGATCGTGGAGAGAAATGCAGATCCTGAGATGACCCTGCTGACGTACCTGAGGAGGAAACGTAGGCATGCACACACGCAGACATTAGCACAGGGTGATGTTAAAGAGCACGGCGAAGCCGCATGAATACGTGGTAACTAGGTTTAATCAGAGACTTGAATCAGACATTTGAGGGTAGCTTTCTGGTGACAGACTTTAATCAAAGTTTTGGCTCAGAAACCAGAGAAACACAGGCCTCACACCCTGCATCAGGGCCATCATTAAGTCATCTTCTGAAACTTCAGGTCACTAAAAGGCTTTGACACATATCCTAAACTACAGGTTCCCTCTTTTATTTTGGAGTCCCGGCTCGGCTGGTGTCCCTCCTTGACTTTCCCAGGTGTAGTCTGTGTGGAAGCCAGCTGCTGGTGTTATATGACTGGTGGTTTGGTTTATTGGCGCTGTCAGAAACAGGATGAGTGACTGCGAGGTCAGTGAACGTGTGTCTGATAAAATCCGCTGATCAAAGTTCACTCTCAGAGGATGATTCAAATCGATTTAACCACTTTATTCAAATCAGACTCTAACATTTTATTTTGCCCCGATGTTCCGAAACATCTCATATCTCAGGACCTTTCGATAGGCTAACTGGGTCCTGGAGCACCCTGATGAAAGCTGCTAAAGCATCCTTTGACACCAGGGACCTTTCCAGGCTCTCCTAGGACTCCTAAAGGGTGCAGGCCCCAGAAAAGCTACTCTTTTATTGGCTGAGATGATAAGATGTCAGAACAGCAAAGAGAAAATACTAAAAGCAGCTTCAGTCCACAAAAATTTAGAATTAGTTCAGCTCTTGGAATAAAGGTTGCAGTACAGTTGTTGTCCACAGGAGGGCATAAAATGTCAACATTTTCTAAATCCTGAAATTCCCATTTTATAATAAACAGAACGATGTACTGCACCCAGAGAAGGTGAAGCAGGCCGAAGGTGATGGCTGTGATGATGTGTTTCTGTTGAGGGTGCAGGCCCCAGGAAAGCTGCTGTTTGATTGGCTGAGATGATAAGATGTCAGAACAGCAAAGAGAAAATACTAAAAGCAGCTTCAGTCCACAAAAATTTAGAATTAGTTCAGCTCTTGGAATAAAGGTTGCAGTACAGTTGTTGTCCACAGGAGGGCATAAAATGTCAACATTTTCTAAATCCTGAAATTCCCATTTTATAATAAACAGAACGATGTACTGCACCCAGAGAAGGTGAAGCAGGCCGAAGGTGATGGCTGTGATGATGTGTTTCTGTTGAGGGTGCAGGCCCCAGGAAAGCTGCTGTTTGATTGGCTGAGATGATAAGATGTCAGAACAGCTGATTCAAAGCATGAAGATCGCTGTCAGTGATCCTGTGACTCAATGCGTTATGTGTGTGTGTGTGTGTGTGTGTGTGTGTGTGTGTGTGTGTGTGTGTGTGTGTGTGTGTGTGTGTGTGTGTGTGTGTGTGTGTGTGTGTGTGTTTTCAGTGGGCTTAACAGGAACAAAGCTGGGCTGTGCTGAGGGTGGCTGTGGAGCGTGCACCGTGATGCTGTCCAAATACCAAACACACACTCAGCAGCTGCTGTATCCTTAAAAGCGTGTGCGTATACGTGTGCATGCGCGTGCGTGCGTGTGAGACTGGGGCTGCAACGAGGAATGGATAAAGTGGATTAATAGAGGCGTGGATGTTTTTCAATGATCAATGCACTGTGCAGCGCATAGACTGTAAAAACAATGACGTCATCTCGCTCGGCTCAAAGTGAAATCGCCACAGAAACTGCTCCCCCTGGTGGCTTGCTGCAGGTGTCTGGTCATTCCAGATGACCTGTGGTTAAACTTTAGATAATAAATACACCTCGTAGAAATGTTTCTCACGTGTGGTTGTCAGGTTGTTTGAACACATCATTTGTCTGCCTTGTATCCAAGTCCTCTTTTTTCAGAAAAGTGTCGTTTTCATTACTCATAAGACATTAAACACGAGGTGTTACGCCACAGTTGACGATGATTGACAGCTGCCATTGTTATTTATTTGTAAAATATGACAGGTGGTAGAGTCAAGAAGTGATTAGACTCGCGAAAGAAAAAATATATATTTATTATTTTTGTCACCCCGCTCCACTCAGATTTTCCCAGAATCCCTCACAGTCTCTACTGCGCAGACTCTAGCTGCGCAGCTGCTGCCGATTGCGGCGCATGTGACGGGGGAATTTTGGCTTCAGAACCGTTCAATGGTAAATGACGAAGCGACGTATTTACTCTATATTCTGTCTTTTGTGCTGCATTATAGCTGCGTTCATAGATATATACAAACACGCGTTCATATATAAGTCTACGAGTGTATTAGTTTGGCTTCAGTTTAGTTTGTGTTCTTGCTTTTAGTCGGATTACTTAGCGGTTGGCAACTAGCTGAAGGTGCATTACCGCCGCCTACTGGGCTGGAGTGTATCTCACCTGGGCTGCGGGGCTGTATACGTCACATGTAAACAGAACCGCGTGGCGGAGGAGACGCTGGGCCGCAGGTGGAAAACACGCGAATAATGGCAGAGCCGGAGGAGCCGTGCAAACATTTCCTGAGTTTTATTTCACGCTGAGTTAAAGCACACAGCGTGTTAATTGGGGAAAAGTGACCTCGGATGGCACGGCAGTCCGAGTGAAATGACGCCAGGGAGCTCAACAGGGAGGTGAGGAGCAACAACATGTCACGTACACTCCTTTAATATGTTGTGAAATTCATGGCATGTGTGTTGGGACTTATTTGGTGTTTTTATTAATTCGTCATCCTGTTTGAAAAACAAGAGTTCATTAAACTACCATTAGCGTTGGTATTCGCGTTAGCATTAGCACTAGTATTCGCGTTAGCATTAGCGTTGGTATTCGCGTTAGCATTAGCGTTGGTATTCGCGTTAGCATTAGCGTTGGTATTCGCGTTAGCATTAGCGTTGGTATTCGCGTTAGCATTAGCGTTGGTATTCGCGTTAGCATTAGCGTTGGTATTCGCGTTAGCATTAGCGTTGGTATTCGCGTTAGCATTAGCGCTAGTATTCGCGCTAGCATTAGCGCTAGCAGCTACAGCAGGTAGGGCAGAGGGGGTGAACTGTTTGACCTGAAAGTGAAAAGATTGAGGAAAAGTTTTTTAATTTATTTTCCTTTTTGGCCCACCGAGCTTTTAATCTGGAGAGATAACAATATTTTCTCTGTTATTTTGCCCAAAGTGTTGATTCTTTAAGTGACAATACATTCATATTACTTTGTTAAAGGTCTTTGTCAGGTGACGTCACATCCGCAAACGCCGCAGTGCATCTTAATGCACCGAGTAATATTATTTGTTGAAATTTTCTAAAAAAAATGTCTTTCTCTGGCATCTTTCGTCAGTTTATCTCGACATGGTTTCCGCTCGTTTGGCTTTTGTTTTTGTACCATGGTGTAAAATCGTGAAGCTCCGCACTGCATCTCCGTTTACCACTATTGCTTACTCCTATTGTGTACATCCTTTACCCACCAAAATGGCGGCAGGGGCTTGTAGATGACGTCACTGACAGAGAACGATCCTTGTTATGTGGTCAGTTTAATTATGTTAAAATATGTTGTTTTTTGTGTATTTATCATTAAGTAAACAATAGTCATCTAATAAAACAACACGCATGTTTGGTCTTGCCAATTTTACTGTTATACATTCTTACCTTTTTTTTTCCGATTCATTGATTGAGTTAATTACTAAATAATCATGAGTTGCAGCCCTACTCTCAGCTAATGACTCAGTGTGATTGCTGTAAATGGTCCTGAACTGTCATCCAGTCATTGCGCCGTGAATGCCTGTCTGGCTCCTGTCTGCTCTCTTCACCTGGTTGCCGTGACGACCGTGGAGGGTATCGGCAGCGTGGCTCGGAAACTTCATCCTGTGCAGGTAAGACTCCTTGCTGGCTTCACCCTTCTCAGGCTTGATGGGAGGGTGGTCACAGAGCTACAAAGTGAAGCGCGGTGAATGTGCGTGCGTGTGTGTTTCCCCAGGAGCGAATAGCGAAGGCTCACGGCTCTCAGTGTGGTTTCTGCACCCCGGGCATCGTCATGTCCATGTACGCTCTGCTGAGAAACGACCCCAAACCCAGGATGGCAGACATAGAGGAGGCCTTCCACGGTACCGACAGAGTCCGGCAGACACACTTTGGATCCGGGGTTGTTGGGGTTTAGCGTTAAAAACCGAACCCGGTTAGAGCATGTTTGTTGTTCTTTTGCAGGAAATCTGTGCCGCTGCACCGGATACAGACCCATCCTGGAGGGGTTTAAGACCTTCACTGCGGTGAGAGCGGAGTTGTCCTGACCGCAAACATTTTGTCTGCGACACGTCGAAGAGTCCCGCTCAGGGCTGACGCTAATCCCGAGTCTGTCTCCTTCAGGACGGGGGCTGCTGCGGAGGTCGGGGCCAGGGGAACGGCTGCTGCCTGACCAACGGGAGCCGAGAAGAGAAGCGCTCAGAGGGGGACGTAAGTCTGACTTCCTGTCACGCGATCTGTGTATAAGCAGACGTTGGGCGCCTCTGACTCGAAGCTGTTTGATTCAAACAGGACGCCGCGTCTCTGTTTGATCCAGCAGACTTTGCACCCTTCGACCCCACACAGGAAGTGATCTTCCCCCCTGAACTCATGGTAACTACCACAAACACACACAGTTAACCACGCAACCGTTTGATATGTACCGAACCATTCACCTCTCCTTCTGCCGCTGCTTCCACCAGTCTCTAACCAAGGGTCAGAGGTCTGGCTCTCTGCGTTTCCGTGGGAACAGAGCGGTGTGGTTGCAGCCTGAAAGTCTGGATGAGTTTCTGCGTCTGAAGTGGGAGCATCCAGAGGCCAAAGTGGTGGTTGGAAACACCGAAGTAGGTGAGTGTTGACAAAGGCGCTATTTAATTCATCTGTCCATCCATCTGCTGTGCCACGAGACAGCTCTGTGCGTGCGTTTCTGCGTCCAGGTATCGAGGTGAAGTTCAAGAACATGCTGTACCCGGTCCTCCTGGCTCCAGCGTTCGTTCCCGAGCTGAGCAGAGTGACTCAGTCTGAGGACGGTGAGCGTTTGGACCCTCACCTTTACTTTTCCCTCTTTGTGTCTTCAGCTGTGTGAAGGACCTTGTCTCCTTGTTCTCAGGTATAGTTTTTGGTGCAGCATGCACCCTCAGCCACATGGGGGCAGTGTTGAAGCAAGCGGTAAACACTCTTCCTCCTCATCAGACGGAAGTTTTCCTCGCCGTCCTGGAACAGTTACGCTGGTTTGCTGGATTACAGATTCGTAACGTGGCGGTGAGTCCCGATCGGCAACGCTTTGAAACGTGCGATCGACTTTAGAGAAGAGTTGTGCGTCAATGAGCCGTGGCTGAGAAACGAAGCCTCTCTGATGGTTTGATGAGCTGCGATCGTGTCCTCGTGTCTGCAGGCCGTCGGAGGAAACATCATGACCGCCAGCCCCATATCAGACCTCAACCCTGTTTTCATGGCCGCTGGCTGCAAGCTGACACTGATGGATAAGGGTAACAGGCACACAACGCACATACACACACACACAGTTTTTGCCCTTGTGAAATTACAGGAATCGCTTTGAGCACTGTTGTTTTGTCACTGAGGTCAAAGTTCAGAGATGATTTAAATGTGGGACCGATGGCGTGGTCTTTATTTACATTTTCTTTGGAAAGGTCAGCCGTAGTTTCTCCTCACTGCGATGTCTTTAGTTTGATCAAGCAGTTACGATGACCACTCCTCAACGTGTGTTTACTCGTTTCACGTGGGCAGGAGGCGTCCCGAAGTCCAAAGTCTGAGGCCGTCAACACACAGACGTGTTTTTATGAATTGAAACTTGTGTACGAGCCGCCGTTTAAAGACGTGCCCCACGCTCAGCCGGAGCAGCAGACAAAGTGTGACACCAGCGACCATTTGAAACTGTAAACACGACAGCTAACCTTGACCTTTGACCCTGCAGACGGCAGCAGAGCAGTCCGGATGGGCGACGGTTTCTTCACGGGTTACAGAAAGACCATTCTACGACCGCAGGAGATCCTGCTGTCCATCGAGATCCCCTTCAGCAAGGAGGTAGCTCCAGCGGCCGCTCTGACCAATCAGAGAGCTGAACAGAACGCACTCTGACATTTGCCGTCTCCGTCCTCAGTTTCAGTTCGTGTCGGCCTTCAAACAGTCGCCTCGACGCGAGGACGACATCAGCGTCGTGACGGCAGCGATGAACGTCACCTTCTCTCCCGGAACCGATGCGGTCGAGGACCTGAGGCTGAGCTACGGCGGCATGGCGGCAACTACGGCGATGGCAAAGAAGACAGCCAACGGTCTGCTGGGAAGGTAATACACGTGGTTATATTTCATCAGGAAGGGAGGACGCACAGTGACCATCTGTGATGTCATCAGGCGCTGGGGGGAGGAGCTTTTGCAGGAGGCCTGTTCCCTATTGGCCGAAGAGATGACCCTCGACCCCTCTGTGCCGGGAGGCATGGTGACCTACCGGCGAACTTTGACCCTCAGCCTGTTCTACAAGTTCTACCTGAGCGTGCTGCAGAAGCTCCAGGCGCAGGTGAGCGCGTCGTGTCAGGTGAGCCTCAGGCGCGTGTGACGTCACCTGACCCTGCGTGTCACCCTCAGGGCGTGCTGGTGGAGGGCGTCCCCTCTGACTGCGCGAGCGCCGCAGAGCGTTATCACCCGGAGAGTCCGTCCAGCGTTCAGATCTTCCAGGTACACCTGAGTTTCTCACCTTTGTGCTCCGCAGACGGCTCCATCTCTGAAACACTGCTCCCCTCAAATGTCTGCAGGCGGTCCCGGAGGGGCAGAGCCAGGACGACGCAGTAGGCCGTCCCATGATGCACCTGTCTGCGCTGAAGCAGGCCACGGGGGAGGCGGTTTACTGCGACGACGTGCCGCTGTACGAGAACGAGGTTTACCTGGCCCTCGTCACCAGCACCAAGGCGCACGCTAACATCCTGTAAGACTCGCGCACTCTCACGTCTGCCGAACACACGCACTGTCACACACCCCTCCCGTCTGACCAGGCGTGTGTCCCAGCTCCGTAGACGCCTCGGCCGCAGAGCGGATGCCCGGCGTCGTGGGCGTCGTGTTTGCGGACGACATCCCCGGGAGCAACGCCACCGGACCCATCGAATACGACGAGACCGTCCTCGCCAAACACCAGGTGCGTATGAAGCTAAATGACCAATCAGATGGCCCGGTCAGGGAACGGATGCGTGACATCACGTTACTCTGCGTCAGCGACACGCCGGTCAGGACATCCGGACGGTAAAGCAGCTCCAGCTCCCGTTCCTGTTTGCACTGTCATGTTTCTCCTGTTTGCACTGTCATGTTTCTCCTGTTTGCACTGTCATGTTTCTCCTGTTGGTCGGTTTTTCTGTTGCTGTGTCACACGTTGCACCGCGTCCTTTTCAGTGCACGACTTTAATAATTGAATGTCTTTATTTTATTTTACATTATGTGTGTATATATGTATATATATATATATAAAATAATAATAATTGTTCAGAGCGAGTGTGGTACTTGGCGAATGAAGGGGGTTGTGATTCTCTCTGCAGGTGACCTGCGTGGGTCACATTATCGGCGCCGTGGTGGCCGACACGCAGATCAACGCTCAGAGGGCTGCCAAGGCCGTGAGAGTCCAGTACGAAGAGCTGCAGCCCATCATCACCATCCAGGTGACAGAGCGCACCTGTGACCCCTCTGTGACCCTGACAGTCACACCTTTAAACCCGTAGCAGAAGCATTCATCCAGAGGGGCAGGGGGCGCTAACCTTTGTCTGTCTGATCCACAGGAAGCCATCACAGCCGGGTCCTTCTATCAGCCAATCAGGACGCTGCAGAAAGGAGACCTGGAGGCGGGGTTTGAACAGTCTGACCACATCCTGGAGGGTAGGACGGCCTCTCTGTTTTCTGTCAAAGAGATGTTGAGGCATGTGATGACAGGTGAGCCGCTGATGGTTTGACAGGTGAGATGCACATCGGCGGTCAGGAACATTTCTACCTGGAGACCAACGTGACGCTGGCCGTTCCCCGAGGAGAGGACGGAGAGATGGAGCTCTTTGTTTCCACACAGTCTGCCTCCAAAACTCAGGTGACAACAAACCGGCCTGGAAAAAACGCAGAGAGGGCGAGGAGCCGGGGATGGTGACCGTGTGTGTGATTTCTTCAGGCTCTCGTGGCGAAGGCGTTGGGCGTTCCCGCTAACAGGGTGGTCGTGCGGGTGAAGAGGATGGGAGGGGGCTTTGGGGGAAAGGAGAGCCGGACCACCGTGTTGTCGACAGTGGTCGCCGTGGCGGCAAACAGGTACGCGTGTGGGCCGTCTGTTATTGTAAATGTGTAAATGAAGCGTGTAACGCCACGTCTAAACGGCCTCTGCGTGGTCAGGCTGAAGAGGCCGGTGAGGTGCATGCTGGACAGAGACGAGGACATGCTGATCACAGGAGGAAGACACCCCTTCTACGGAAAATACAAGGTGGGACACCGCCCCCTGCTGGAGGAGGAGCTAACTGCAGCGCAGAAAGTTTAACCTGAGATAGTTGTGTTGTCTCCTCCCCCTCCTCTACCTGTCCAGGTGGGCTACCTGAGCAGCGGGCGCGTCCTCGCTCTGGATGTGTCATATTACAGCAACGCCGGAAACTCCATGGACCTGTCTCTGTCGGTGAGTGGGCGTCTGCGGCCGGGGCGTGTCGTCTGTCGTCTGCGGTCGCGACGACGTTGTAACCGGTGCTCCTGTCCAGGTCATGGAGCGCGCTCTGTTCCACATGGCTAACTCGTACAGTGTGGCCAACGTGCGTGGGCGTGGCTTCCTGTGCCGCACCAACCTGCCGTCCAACACGGCGTTCAGGGGCTTCGGGGGGCCGCAGGGCATGATGGTCTGCGAGAGCTGGATGGCGGACGTGGCTCAGAGCCTGGGCAGGCCGGCCGAGGAGGTACGGGAGGACAGGTAGAGTCGGGCTGGGAGAACAGGTGAGTGAGCGGCAGCCAATCGGTGTTTTTCCCCCGCAGGTACGGCGGTTGAACCTGAGCGTGGAAGGGGACTCCACACCTTACAACCAGATCCTGGACCAGATCACTCTGGACCGCTGCTGGGACGAGTGTCTGTCCCGCGCCAGACACCAGGAGCGACGAGCCGCCGTGGACCTTTACAACAGGTGAGAATCAGGTAACGTCAGGTAGCAGCGAGCGGGTGGAGCTTAAATCCGAGCCGGCTCTGTGTGTGTCCTCAGTCAGAACCGATGGACCAAACGAGGCCTGGCCGTGATCCCCACCATGTTTGGAATCAGCTTCACCGCCCTCTTCCTCAACCAGGTGAGACCAGGTTACCTGAGTGTGACAGGCTGAGGGCCGCCCGCGGGTCTCACTGTGTGTGTGTGTGTTTGTGTGTGTGTGTGTGTGTGTGTGCGCGCGTGGTGTGTGCGCGTAGGCCGGAGCGCTGGTTCATATCTACACCGACGGCTCGGTGCTGCTGACCCACGGGGGGACGGAGATGGGACAGGGACTCCATACCAAGATGGTCCAGGTACATCTGCAGAGCCTCACCTGTTGACAGCTCCCAGGCTGTGAATCTGAGTGTGTGTGTGTGTGTGTGTGTGTGTGTGTGTGTGTGTGTGTGTGTGTCCAGGTAGCGAGCAGGGTTCTGGGTATCCCCTGTTCAAAGATCCACATCTCAGAGACCAGCACCAGCACGGTCCCCAACACCAGTCCCACCGCTGCCTCTGCGTCTTCAGACCTGAACGGGGGGGCCGTGCAGAACGCCTGTGAGACGCTGAACACGCGTCTGCAGCCGTACAAGGACAAGAGCCCCAAAGGATCATGGGAGGACTGGGTGAGCGCAGAGGGGACGGTTGAACCTGAGTGTTTTTCTGCGTCTCACCTCAGCAGATGACAAACCTTTAACCCTGACCCGTTTGATCCTGGCACATTGTCTCCGCCCTCACGCTGCTGAATGCCTTCCCTCCGTGTTTTTCAGGTGAGAGCGGCGTATTTCGACAGAGTCAACCTGAGCGCCAACGGCTTCTACAGGTGAGGCTGCGGGGGGTCCTGGGTTGGTCTGTCCTCGTCAGAATAACACGGACCGATTGTTCTCCTTCCAACCAGGACTCCAGATATCGGCTACGACTTTGAGAGCAACTCGGGCCGAGCGTTCAACTACTTCAGCTACGGCGTGGCGTGCTCTGAGGTGGAGGTGGACTGTCTGACCGGAGCGCACAAGGTGAGAAGCAGAAGCAGAACCCCTCCTTCTGGTCCGTCCTTCTGTGTTCCTGTGGTCCTTCAGATCCAAACATCGCTCAACACACCATCAGCAGCCTTCAAGTCATTGCTCCTGAACTGTGTGTGTGTGTGTGTGTGTGTGTGTGTGTGTGTGTGTGTGTGTGTGTGTGTGTGTGTGTGTGTGTGTGTGTGTGTGTGTGTGTGTGTGTGTGTGTCCATCCTAGAACTTGAGTACCACCATAGTGATGGACGTGGGTCACAGTCTGAACCCAGCCATAGACGTGGGACAGGTGAGGCCTTCCCTCCACGACTCTGTCGACTGATTTGTTGAGGCGACCTGTGGCGCCCCCTTCAGGTGTTTGTCTGTGTCCTCAGGTGGAGGGGGCGTTCATGCAGGGTCTGGGTCTCTTCACACTGGAGGAGCTGCACTACTCCCCACGGGGCGTCCTCCTCACTCGGGGTCCAGGGTCATACAAGATCCCTGCTTTTGGCGACATCCCCGCCCAGCTGACGGTGTCGCTGCTGCGTGACGCTCCCAACCAGAAGGCCGTGTTTTCCTCCAAGGTGACAGCCCAGGGTGCACCCGAAACACACCCGAAACACACCCCGAACACACCCGAACACACCCCAAACACCCCGAACACACAGCTAAGGCTGATCACAAAACTGATTCCTCTTCCTGATCGGCTGTTCCTCAGGCTGTCGGCGAGCCTCCTCTTTTTCTGGCAGCTTCGGTTTTCTACGCCATCAAAGATGCAGTCACCGCCGCCCGGGCAGAGTCTGGCGTCAGCGGGCCGTTTCGATTAGATAGTCCCGCCTCGGCTGAGAGGATTCGCAACGCCTGCTGTGACCGGTTCACCAAACTGGTATGGACACTTTCTGTACTTCTGAGACTTGACAGAGCACACGGAAGCGAGAGCACATGTGAAGGGAGAGCACATGTGAAGGGAGAGCACATGTGAAGGGAGAGCACATGTGAAGGGAGAGCACATTAGTCTGAAGCTGTTGACTGTATAGAAACTGAAGTTGATCCGTGTCTTTCTCTGTTCAGTGTCCTCCTCCAGAGCTTGGCTCCTTCACGCCCTGGTCTGTTCAGGTCTAATGCTGCTGGTCTCTGCTGATCTCTGCTGGTCTCTGCTGGTCTCTGCTGGTCTCTGCTGGTCTCTGCTGGTCTCTGCTGGTCCCTGTTTAACCCCTCACAGTGACGAAGCAGGGTGGTCTTCCAGTCCCTGACTGAACTTTGTGAATGCTAAAGAGCTAGCGCCACCTCCTGCTCAGACCTCAGAGATTGAAGCGGCTCAGACAGACCCGGACACTCGGCTGTAGCCGGTTTTGGGCTCCTCAAACACTGTGAACACAGTGAAGCGTCACCCGACGCTCTTTGATTGGTGGTGAGAATTAATGGATGAGAGGAACACGTGCTCGGTGCGAGCCGAGGGTTTGATGATGTTTTTACAAATAAAAGTGTTTGTTTGTGCCTCTGAGCGTCTCCGTCAGCGCGTCGTCATTCACAGCCAGAGGGCGGCTCTGCTGGGTGGACACACACACACACACACACACACACACACCCTCACACTCTGTGTCACGTGCTTTCTGACACTGTCACACCCTCACACAGCGTCACACTCCCTCACACACTCTGTCACAGCAAACCTTGGGTTGTAGAGAAGCTCTGGGTGTGTGTGTGTGATCTCAGAGTGGGATCTTCCTGCCGATTGAGCCGGTGAGTCATTATTCATTTTATTTTGCCGTCTGTGGCCTGAGTGTGTTTCTGCTCACCCTGTGTGTGTGTGTGTGTGTGTGTGTGTGTGTGTGTTCTTTCATAGCTGTTTCACTTTGCCTTTTAACATCTGGGCTTGGTGTGGGCCCCCGGCTGTCTCCAGCTGTGCAGTTTTAGTCGTCTTACCTCACCCAGGCTCCTGACTTCTCACCGAGGACTCTTTGTGTGTCTTGTTTGTGTACTTGTCTCAGATTGTCTGTGCCCCAGAGAGAGAAAGACGGAGAGGAACCAAAAGAGACCACAGCGGGACCGGTAGCGAGACAGAGAAGTGGTCGGGTGTTTGCTTGGATCATGGCTCCGAGGAGGTTTGAGACCAAACCGGTGATTTTCTGTCTGAAGACGCTGCTGCTGCTCTACTCGCTCGTCTTCTGGGTGAGAAATCGATCCGCTCTCCTTCTTTGATTCCTCACTTTAATTTATTTCCAGTACGTCGTGTCCAGTTATGGTGTGTGGGCAGCTGGGGTCAGAGGTCATCGGAGGGTCAGTAATTCTCTGCAGTCTGAGGAATGAGGAGGAGGAGGAGGAGGAGGAGGAGGAGGAGGAGGAGGAGGAGGAGGAGGAGGAGGAGGAGGTGGTGACACCCAGACGATAATGAAGACGATGGAAGCACAGGAAGAGCGTCCGACTCTGAGCGAGAGGAGAAGGAGAAGTTTCAAGTGTCCAATCGACAAAAAGCATTTTGATTTTAATGAACAGGGATCTGTGTGTGTGTGTGTGTGTGTGTGTGTGTGTGTGTGTGTGTGTGTGTGTGTGTGTGTGTGTGTGTGTGTGTCTGTGTGTCTGTGTGTGTGTGTGTGTGTGTGTGTGTGTGTGTGTGTGGATGTTGCTCTGGCTCTCGTTCTTCTCGTCTGTTTGTTACTTTAACACTTTGATGTCAGAGCTAAGTACAGAGTCATTTGATGCTCTCTGTAACACACACACACACACACACACACACACACTGTGCTGTGTGAGATCAGTGGCTGAACTACACACACACACACACACACACACACACACAAACACTGTGCTGTGTGAGATCAGTGGCTGAACTACACACACACACAGACAGGTGGAGCTCAGTGTAACTGCTTTCCTTCTGTGGCTGAGAGTGTGACCTGTAGCCCCGCCCCCTCAGGTGTCAGGTGTGGTGCTGCTGTCGGTGGGGTTGTGGTGGAAGTTCATGTTGGGCCCCTACATGTTGCTGATCTCCGGCGGCCCCTCCAACGCTCCGTACGTTCTCAGTGGCACGGGAGCTGCCATCATCCTGTTTGGACTGTTTGGCTGCTTCGCCACCTGCAGGGGGCGCCCTTGGATGCTGAAAGCGGTGAGTGTTTATTGGTTTTATTGTGATTATTTACCTCACACTTCTCCCTGACCCCTGACCCCTGACCTCTGACCTCTGACCTCTCCTCAGTACGCCGTGTTTCTGTCCCTGGTCTTCCTGACCGAACTCATCGCGGGAATCTCGGGATTTATCTTTCGCCACGAGGTTTTCTCACTTCTTTATGACACATGACAATGAAACTGTGACACAGCCGCTGACACTGCTCTGTGCTTCAGATCAAAGGCACGTTCCTCACCACGTACAGCGACGCCGTGATGAGATACGACGGGCGAGACGACAGGAGTCTGGCTGTGGACGGAGTTCAGCGCAGGGTCAGTGTGTGTTTAGAGCTAACAGAGCTAACACGTTAGCATCCAGATACACACAGCAATGTGATGAACACAAAGACGGTTTGATAACGTCCCGTGGGTTCCTCAGCTCTTTTCTGCGCCCCGTGTTGTTGTGTGAGGAAAGGAGATTGTGTTTTTTTATTCTGAAGATTTGTCAGCACGACGGGGACCTGCTCTGAGAGATGAATAACTGTGTGTGTGTGTTTGCAGTTACACTGCTGTGGAGTGTATAACTACACCAGCTGGTTCAGCAGTGTGTATTTCCCTGTGGGTGGTGTTCCCTCCAGCTGCTGCGTCAGCTTCTCTGACTGCAGCGTAGCCGACCTGAAGAACACGACCGTGGCTGCACGCAAAGTCTACAAGCAGGTCAGAAACACACACACACACACACACACACACACACACACACACACACACACACACACACTGATTGTCACCAGGAATAACTGAGCACAGATAAATAAGCACCATGTGCCTGCAGGGCTGCTACGAGTTGGTGACGTCCTTCATCGAGGGCAACATGGGAATCATCGCTGGAGTCACCTTTGGCATCGCCTTCTCTCAGGTGCAGAGCGAACGCTCGTGTCCTCTCACTGACCGTTGTGTGTTGCTATGCGCTTGTCTTCATCTCTTCCTCCCCTCAAACACGCAGAGGAGGCTCCAGAAACAAACTCCACATTATGTTTAACTGTGTGACGGCATGAAGAACACACAGGGCTGCCAGATGTGTTAGTTAGCTAAGAATAAACATGGAAACATTCAGTAGGTTTATGTGTTTTGAACAGTGAAAATCCTAAAGTGTCCTCTAACTGGAAGCCTTCTGTCTCAGCTGATCGGGATGTCTCTGGCCTGCTGCTTGTCTCGCTTCATCTACACCAACCAGTACGAGATGGTGTGACAGGTGAGACGTGGAAGGGATCAAAGTGTCAGTCCTAATTTCCACTGTGGGCAAAGTTTGCACTGTACTTGCAGGTGAAGCGACGAGGCCCGAGCTCGGCAAAGTGACTCCCGTGTGTGTTTGTTTTCAGAACGGACGGTGAGACTTGCGGGCACCGAAACGTGGAAAGCGGATCACGTGTGAACGCTCTACATTCCTGTGTGTTTACGTTTGAGGTTTGGGAGCACCAGAGTGTCGTCAGCTGGTGATTTGGTTCGTTGTCTGTCACTAGGTGTAAACATTTGGCACCCCAGGTCAAATTAAAGCGCACAGTAACCACGATCAGTGACAAGTGACCAAGTTGAAATGTGACGGTACCACTTGTGTTTGTGTTTGTGTGTTTCACATTTGATTGGAAAGGTTTAAAGTTTTATATTTGAAGCCTGTGAAATGGATAAATAATGTTTTTCCAAAGGAGCACGGCAGGGAGTGTGTTTGTTTGCTTGTGTCTGCAGTGGTTTGTGCTGTGGGTGGGAGTGTGTGCAGAGACGAAGCGCCCCCTGTTGTGTGGTGGATTCCCAAAATGTGGAAGTGACAGATAAATGAAATTTTCTAACGGTGTTTCTCCCTTGACAGCGGCTGCTGTTGCAGGTTATTCCCAACCCTTGTGGAGGACATAGCAGTAGTTGTGATGCAGCGCCACCGGAGGGCGCTGTTTGACCGCCTAACTGTTATCATGAAACTGTTTGTTCCTTGTGTGTGTATAGTGTTTGTTTTAATGCAGGTTAAAAAGAAACAGAAACAATAATGTCAAGGCAGAAACAACAAACGACACAGAGAACAGATAAAAACATGACAGGATGTGGTGACAGTAGTTTAGATGTCATTCATGTGGCGTCGCCTGCCTCAAGCGTCTTGGTGACGTCACATGCAGCCGCTACCCTGTGATTGGATGTGTGGGGGTTTGCTCTTCCCGGAAGTGCCGTTCCTCCCACCGGCAGCATCAGCACGGAGGCTCGGAACCGGCAGAGGTGACAGGCCACCGGTACAGTCGGAGACAGCGGACCGGCAAAGGGCTCCGGACACACGGTAAGAAGACGCAGTGATGACCGAGCAGATGTAGCGGCTCCGCCCGCGGTAAGGAGCGAGGAGCCCGGCAGGTTGTTAGCTGGATGTAGCTCCGGGAGGCAGAGTGCAGGAGGTGTTTATCTGTGAGTGGTGAAATATAAGCAGCTTAAAACACTGAGATGTCCTCTCATGTCGGAGTGTGTGTGACATTTTCATCATGTTAACAACGTAACGATGCTAACAGTTAGCCTGCTAACGGTGCGACGCTGCTAGCCTGATGATGCTAGCAGAGATGAGTAGATGGGCACTTCCTGGTTTGATCATGTTTGACTACAGATCATGAGCTGATGAGTGCTGTCATGAAAACGTGTGTTTCATGTGTGTTTGTGTGTATTTGTGTTGATTTAATGAACGTTATCTTTGTTTTCCCCCCTGCCTCCTCTCCTCTCCTCTGCCCTTCCCTCCTTCCCTCCTCCCTCCTTCCCTGCTCCCTCACCCTGTGTCCTGTGTGGATGCGTGTTGGCCCTTTGGGTGGGTCTGCAGCTGGACCCCCGTCCTGGGCAGGGACTCAGCGTGCCAGGATAAACCTGAGTCACTGATCCATGAGAAGGAGGAGACAAGCGTAGACACCTGTGGGTGCAACACTCAGGTGACGAGGTGCTCAGGGAGCAGGGTGCTCAGGGAGCAGGGTGCTCAGGGAGCAGGGTGCTCAGGGAGCAGGCTGCTCAGTAATCCTCTAAAGAGCATTATCAGGCTAAGTTTGTCCTCACACTGTGACCGCTGCTTTCTTTCAGCTCGCCACCATGCAGACATGTGAAACGTCCAACCAGAAGAAGTCGCTCTTCAACGCCATGAACCGCTTTATCGGCGCAGTCAACAGGATGGACCAGACGGTGATGGTGCCCAGCCTGCTGCGGGACGTCCCGCTGGACGAAGAGGATGTGAAAAGAGAAAAGAGCGCCACCCAGGACTCTGCCTACCTGCAGCAGGACGGCGACATGTACAGCTCGTACGTGCTGCTCAAGTCCATCCGCAACGACATGGAGTGGGGCGTCCTTCAGGCGGACGAGCGGCGGAAGGAGGCGGCGGGCACGGCGGAGACGGCGAGGGACGACGACCTGGAGAAACAGTTTCACTTCCACCTGAGCGGTCTCCACACAGTTCTGTCCAAACTGACGAGCAAAGCCGACACGCTGACGAGCCGCTACAAGGAGGAGATCGGGTGCAGGAACTGAGGAAGGACACTGGGTGGGAAAGGTCAAGCACACCTGCGCAGGCGATGTCCCGTCTGAGCTCTTTAGTGACACAACGGTAACAGTCGGCCACGTCTGCGATGTGTGTGTGGACGTATTTGAAAAAGTTGAGTTTGGCAGAAACCAAATGAAAGAAAAGCAAAGAGGCGACATTTTTTCCACCAGAGAACAGGAGCAGGTGGAAACGCTGACGACTGGGGTCCCTGAGAGGCGGCCAAGTGTTTGAGTGGAAGAACGTGTCACCGTAGGAAGCTTGTCGTTGGGCTTCACGACAGTAAGTGTGCTCAGCAAGCAAACTGATTTCCAAGTGTCCCTGAACACACCGCTGTGTTGTAACCTGAAGGCCTGAAACCAAGTGTGATGTCATTGATGGTTTGCGAAGGCATCAGTGACTTCAGAGAAGTAGTTAGCATAGATCTGCAGGAACAGAAGAGAGGCCGAAGGTTTGTTTGGCGCACAGGGACCGAGGAAGGAGCCAAAGACGTCAGAGCCGCTCTCCTGTTTGTGTGGTCGTTTGTCTGTGGTTTAGCTGTTTGTTTGTTTTGTTTCCCCTCAGGCTGTCGGAGACTGTCTGTCTTCAGGGTTTGTGTTTGTTGTGCCGTTTGTTTCTATGTTTATCCTTTATTAGAAACTTTACATTGAAGACTATGCAAACGCACACAGACGTGCAGAGTGTTTGATGTGTGTGCGAAGCTAGACGCACAAACATTGTTTCTGTAAAGTCCCATGTTTTCCAAATGGAGTTGTTGTTGGATGAGAGAAAATGTTTTGTGACTGAGAAAAGAGTGAGAAGTCATCAAAGCGTAGAAAGCATCAAACAGGAAGGCTCTCTGCGTTCACCTGAAGAGCTCCCTGAAACACTGCAGACAGGTCAGCACAGCACCACAGCAGCGAGTGGAGAAAACGATCAGACGGCGAGTCCGAGCTGTGATTCAGACGTGTTTATTGTGCAGCACGGGCTCGTCCAAAGCCATGAACGTGTGCGGGAACGTTTGCTGTGTTTTGTCATTAGGAGTTTATTATGATTAAGTGAGAGAGGAGAAGAAGCCGAAGACAAAGACACCGAGAGGTTCAGCCGTGTCTGATGTGACATGAGATGTGTGTGTGTGTGTGTGAAAGATATATGTGTGGGTAATATTAATTTCATGTGTAAGGAGCAATGCTGTTTGTCTATGTAACATTCATGTCCTTGAATAAATGTTTTGTGTGTGTGCTGGTGCAAGTTGGAGGTCACTGGTGTGTTTGCGTACTCCCAGGTGTTGAGTTGCAGCACAAATCAGAGTGTGGCACATGTTTTATTTCCAAAATAAATCATTCCAGAGAAAACCTGTGAGGCGTGTATTTTTTGATATTTGAAGCTGACGGTCACGGTTTGACGGGAACTGACTGAACAGTTGAGTTTTTACGGTAATTCTGTGATGGCAGAGAAGCTGTTGGTGTTTAGTTTACAGCGTTACCATGGTGATTGGTGACTACAGTGAAGCTGTGAAGGGTATCGGTGAAGGACTCGGTTTCCCATGAGCACTTGCACTTCCTGTTGTGTAAACGTCACTCTCGCCATGGCGTGCCTTTGCTTTGCAGCATGAACGGAGGTGGATCGTGTGATGAAGCTACTTTTGATGGAGCCGAAGATCTTGTCCCAAGATGCCAAGCGAGCAGGTAAAGTTTGTTTACAGTGCGTTGATGTCTGAAAGTGTTTAGCGGTCTAACTTTGTAAAGTGTGTCGATTCCGCAGTTTAGCATAGTGCTGCTAACGCTTCAGGCCTCCAGCCCCGGTCCAAACTATCGAGTTTTCTCCGTTAAAATCAGCGGAAGGTTTCTGATCCCGTTAAGAGTGATTGTGTTTGAATCGCGCTACGTCGGATGTTGATTTTCCCTGCAGTTTAGTTTTTCTCTGATCATGTTTAGTCCTTTAAACAGGTCGTCGATCACCTCCCATCTGCTTTACATTGTGGGTATTTTTCACTCGATAGATTTTTCCACAAGATGGCGCCTTTGGGTGGAGTCGAGGGGGTTGTTAGACATTAGGGCGTAGAAGAAGCCGTTCTTCTTCGTTGGTGGAATAACATGTAGCGGTAGGTAAAAAGTAAACATGTCACAGTCGACGTGATTTGATAGTTTTGATCAGAGAAACGCGTTAATCAGACATTTACGGTCCGTAGGTGGACACAAACAAACAGAGGACACTTCCGGTTTGTGTTTGTAAATAAAATGGGTGTAAATATACAAACAACCGGGGCTGAGTTTGTGCTGCGTGTAAGCCGGAAGAGTAGGGGGGTTGAGATGCGATGTCCACCGTTAAAGAGCGAACAAATGTTTTTATTGCATTTTGAATGTTGTAGATTAAATAAAGTTATTTATTAGAATAAGTTTGAGCAAATGTAGAGCTTCGCTCCTCAAATGTGGTCCTTAAACGGCTCTTGGATCGTGTCCAGACCGCCTTCCGTCTGCTTTACATTACAGGGTATATTGAACGCCATGCAACTCTATGTTTTGCCACAGGAGGGCGCCTTTGAGCAGAGTGTAAGCGGTTATAGATGTGACTGTGAATGATTTTTGAAGGCTCGGATCAAAGTTGAGGCATTTCACAGAGATTTCCAGTGGAGAGGTGGACACAACCATGAACAGGACAAAAGGCACAGAGTGGGTTTGTGGCGGTCCGTGTTGGGGCTGAACAATTTATGGTTTTTAGATGGAAATCGCAATTTTAGACAATGCAATTTAGAGATGGCCAAAGCAGCAATTTTTTGCAGCGCTCCTGACCGACTCAGGATGTGTTGTGTCAAGTCTTACACACATTGTGTTTGACCAATTTGTAGACAGTCTATACGCTAAAAGTGCTGGTAAGCAGGTGAACAACACAAAGGCTCTGTTTGGGAGTAAAAGTTGATGGAAACAGATTATTTATCATCACGATTGATGAGTAAAAAATTGTGAATTGCAATATTGGCCAGAAAAATAAGATGTTTTCCTAAAATCGTTCAGCCCTACGTGTGAATATCCCAAAGCTGGATTTGAAATGAATGGTGAATCAAATTGAAATCACAATATTTCTTCCAGAAAAATGGCAATTCTATGTTTATTTAAAATCGTTCAACCCTAGTACATGTGTTTTTTTTTTTTTAACACACAACAGGGGCTGAGTTTAGTGTGGTAAGTTATCCAGAATCACAGAGGGAAGTAATATTGGAGTAGCAGTGTTAAAACGAGCGAAATGTTGTGTTGCTGTAGTCCTTAATTGTCCTGATTTGTGGTCGTGAAATAGCTCCTCGATCTCCCTCCCGTCTGATTTTGTTACGTTGTTTGTATTTCTTTAATTGTCAGAAACAAATTTGAACTTAAAGGCACAAAATTTCTGTCTGAGGGCGAAACCAGTGCCTGATTTCCACGGTAGTGTTAATGTAGCCACATGCACGTGTAGTTTGTGCCACAGGATGGCACCTTTGAGTCGAAGAGGTTGTTAGCATTGGCTGTACATAGACGTGTGGGATTAAAAAGAAATTATTTGAAGAAATGTCAGCAATGTGTTGAGAGAGCTTTGTGTGTAAAAGGGAGAATTGTTGTTAGTGAAGCAGGCTCACACATGCAGGTTTGTTTTAGACGTGGACCTAAAAACACGTGAGAAAATGTGTCAAGTGTGTAGTGACTTTGTGTGGTTTTAAGCAAGTGTGGATGAGCAAGTATGGTATCGTGGTAAAAGTTTAGGATTTGTCATTATAGTTGAGTTTGAGTTATTGTTGACATTGTTTTTGTCATGATGGGTTAGTTTGAATTAGTTTGAATTAATTTTAGAGCCGGCATTGTAGTTTTTATTTAGTTTTGATTTATGTAACAAGGCTTAGTTTCAGTTGAGTTTCAGTTTAGTTTTAGTTTAGTTTTTCGTACCTTATCAACCAGGTGCAGGATTGAAAAAGGTCAGAGTAAATATTTTGTAACACGGTTTATTTTCCAGTCCAACGTAGAGCTCAGTGCTCAGTCAGTGCTGATACTGAACTGTTGGCTGCTGCTTTAAAAAGGAGTAAATAATAATCTAAAGTGAATATAAAAATGTAAACATAAATTAGTTTAAAAAATACACTGTATAAAACAATATAATCTGATCTTTAATAATGATAAACTTGGACTCTGTAACAATAAAGTCAGACTCAGATGAAATTAAACTGTTACAGAGGCTCTGATTCGTTGCTCGTCTACGTTTGGTCTCAGCACAGAGCACAGCCAGCCAGTAAACAAACACGTCCTAGTACGTCACTGTGATGGTGCCGTACGGCGCTGACAACTGCTGAAAACTGTGGTAAAATTGTTTTGGGAAAATGTGTGGGATTAATTTAAATCCTAAATGCTGTTAATATACGATAACTAAGGGAATTTAGTGTTTGATTGTGGTCAGTTTGAATGAGTTTTATGGACACATGGACACAAGTTTTAGTTTACTTATTGTTTTTGTTTTATATTTGAGTTTTTCTCAGTTTGAGTTAACTGCTATGTGTTTTAAATGTGAGTTTTGTTTTAGTGAACTGTTCCGAGCTTGTTTTGTGCACCAAGTGAAAGAAGTGTGTTTGAGGATCATTGATTGTTGCTGTCCTGTCAAAAGGTGGAGAGTGTGTTTCAGAGAGGACGTTGATGTAGCTGGCACTTTGTGTGACGCACATCCAGAGGGTTTTTCACTTGTGGTGGACTGGTGAACACAGAGCGCCTGTGACTTAGTGCTGGAGTGTGTGTGTGAAGAGTTTGAGGGGGGCAAATGGAAAGAGGACTTTGTTTGAGTACTTGTATTGTTTGAGCAGCAAAGTTTGTGATTGATAAGTGTGAAGTTGTACCAAACAGCCCCCGAGCAGGAAGTGAGTGTGTGTGTGTGTGTGTGTGTGGCTGGTGTTTGAGAAAGTGGCAAAAGGTGCAGAAAGTGTGTTGTTGTGTTTGAAGTGTGAAATGTTTGAATGATTTTTTGTGTGTTGGTTGTGTCGCTGTCAGTGAAGTGTGACTTTGTGTGTTGTAAATGTTTGATGTGTAATGCTTAATGCTGTGCTTTGACTGTCTAATGTATTTTTGGGTTGTATTTCTGCCTGTGTCCTTGAAGTGTTTGTTGTTGTTTTGTGATGCTAATTTGTGAATAAAGGTTTGTTCCAAAAAGAAGAAATAAAGAGGAAAAAAAGCACAATCTGAAAGTGTTTCCTGTGTCATTCCTTCTTAAGGTGTGTTTAAAATTGATCCTTTGACTGTGAAACTGTGTGAAATGCTGCTACTTTGATCCGAGCCTTCAAAAAACCGTGAGTGTGGGATGTGTTACTTATGACCTGTCATTATGAATGTGTATGAACATTGGAGTGTGCTCCAAGGCGCCCTCCTGTGGCTAAGGCTGTAGTTGCATGAGGTTGAATGATCCCTGTAATGTAAAGCAGAGGTGTTTGAGGTGGGGGGGGGGGGCAGATTGTGGGGAAAATAAGAAATGTGAAATAAGTGATTTAAATGTAGAGCAATGTAAAAGAAACACACACACCTTTTTGGTGTTTTAAAGGGTTTAAAGGGATTAAGTGGATTAAGTGATGTGCATGAAAGTGTCAGTTTGGGTGTGACGTGTTGATAAGTGGGTGGAGGGTAAAAAGGGGAAATGGGGCAGCCTGTGTGAAGTTTTGGTTTGTAAATAAATGGACTTATTCCCACGAGTGTGTGAAGTGTTGTTTGTTAGAGTGAAGAAATGAGTGAGTCCAAATGTCTGAAGAGTTTTATGAACAGAGTGTGTCTGTATGTAAAGTAACGACTGTTTTTTCCTCATGAATAAACTGTGAAATGTGAAGAATACGTGTGTTATTGTGTGAAATATGTGTGTGAAATATGTGTGTGTGTGTGTGTGTGTGTGTCCTACAACCTAAGCCTAACCTTTGTGTTTCCTCTGTGAGATCATCCAGGACAAGTTGGAGGCGTTTGTCAGAGGTTATTGTCAGAAGTTTGTAGTGATTGTTGAGAGTAGTGTTAGTGTGAGGGTTGGGGGTTTAGAGACTTTGTGTTTGAGCTGTAGGAAGAGGAGCTTCATGAATAATCAGACCGAGTAGTTTGAGTGGAAACAGGCCAACGTTTGTGTAAAAGTATGAGTGAAAGGGTGAGATAAATGCAGGCGTTCCCAGAGACGTGTTGTTTTTCAGACGGTTAATGGAGTGTGGTGTGTGTGCGTGCGGTCTGTGGGTGAATGACACATCAGTGTGTGAGCTGCACTCATTGATTGATTATGAGTAGGCTCACGTGAGAATGTTGCAGCACGGTGCTTTAGAAAGATGTTGATAAGTTGGAGCTGAAAATGTGCTCGGTGTTTGACGCGTTCAACAACAGTGTCCTTTATTTGTCAGTGCAGGATGGAGTTGTGTCCAGAAAGAGGTGAGTGGAGATGAGTTGTGTTTGTTTAATCCTACGTGTGTTTGCTGTGATGAGCCCCCCCCCCCCTCAGTTTAGGGTTAGGGGTACTGTGAACATATGAAGAGTAGTTTCCTGTAGGCCAGGTGTGCATGTGAAGATGTGATGAGATGAATGGAGAGGAATAAGAAGTGTTGACGTAAGTAGTGCAGTCACAGCAGAGTATTGAGTGATTGATTTAACCTGGAACCTTGTCGACATGTGATGTAATGATGATGAAATACCTTAAATGGAGGAGGAGAAGCAGAGCAGAAAAACAGGCCTTGTACGAGGAGGAGTAATTTGAGAAATAAGCATGAGTGGTGTCTTTACACACACGTCACAGTAAATTGACACACACGTCACAGTAAATTTACACACACGTCACAGTAAATTGACACACACGTCACAGTAAATTGACACACACGTCACAGTAAATTGACACACACGTCACAGTAAATTTACACACACGTCACAGTAAATTGACACACACGTCACAGTAAATTGACACACACGTCACAGTAAATTTACACACACGTCACAGTAAATTGACACACACGTCACAGTAAATTGACACACACGTCACAGTAAATTGACACACACGTCACAGTAAATTTACACACACGTCACAGTAAATTGACACACACGTCACAGTAAATTGACACACACGTCACAGTAAATTGACACACGTCACAGTAAATTTACACACACGTCACAGTAAATGAAGTGCAGAAGTATAAATTAGGGCTGGACAATGAATCAGATTGTAGTCATGATTTTATTTTTGCCATGTGACGATGATAAAAACAATATAATTGAATAAAAACAATGAATATGGCACACAGTGTAGCCGTAGTTCCTGTGCTCCATGTGCAGCCGCAGCGAGTGTTTTTGACTTATGTGTATCAATAGTACCGTATGTGCCACTTGCTGGTTGTTTAAAATAGTGTTTAAATAAGTACTGAAGTTTTTGGGTTAATGAATAACTGTGTGTATGAATTGTGATTTCAATGTCACTTAGAATAATGGGGATTGTTATCTGTAGCATAAACACCCAGGCCCAAGTATAAATGAGAGCTAATGTGTGGGTCAAGCATAAAAATATGTCAACATGTGGAGTAGACTTTTTCCATGCACTTTTAAAGGTTTATTGTTTTAAATGGCAGTGTTTGAGAGTTGCGTCGTGTCCCACGGTGATGTGGTTTGAAATGTGATTAATTGTCCAGCCCTAGTGTGAAGCTAGTAAATGTGAAGGTGTACGGTTTAACCCTCAGCCCCAGGAAACAGACGCACGTTAACATGAGCACGGGCAGGAAGGCCGCGTGGCCCTGAGCAGAAGTGTGGGGTGGAGCAGCACGAGTAACGGCCCCGTGTTTGTGGCCGTCCAAAGATCCAGGAAATGTAACGTGTGCATAGAGAACAGCAGAGAAAAGGTGCCATTGTTGAAGGCCGTCTGTCACTGAGGTGGTGTGTAGCAGTGTTAAAATGAGCAGCAATGAGAAAAGAAGTGTCATGAAGTTTTTGTCGACGTGACGAGGATGTTAGTGTGTTTTCAAAGACAGATGTGTTGTGAGAGTTGTAATTATGTGCACATACATGAAGACATGCAAAGAGTGAGTAGTAAATGTGGCAAAATGTGACAGATCCAGTGGCCTTTGGTTTGTTTGTGTATGTGTGTAAATGTGATGAGAGAAAGAAGTGAAGGTAGCATGAAGAGTTTGTGAGGTGAGGTTTGTGCGTGTGGATGAAACGTGTGTTTGTTTACACACAGGCACAAACACAGGGAGCGTACAGGTGATGTTATGTGTGAAGGAAGCTGAAAGGTTTGTGTTTTGGAGCAGAGTTTGATGTAGTCGTAACGTGACCCTCCGCCAATGTGCTTGGCATGTATTGAACCTGATGCAAGTTGTGCTTTGTCCACATGATGGCGCCATCGAGTAAGGTGGTAGGGTTACACATGAAGGCCAGAAGAAGCAGCTGTTGTAGTTGTTGTGATATTTACAGACAGTGAGGGTGGGTTTGAAGTCAGAGTCGGAATAAAGAAGGACACAAGAAAGACGTAACGCCCGTGGTGATGGAGTGACTTTTTTTTTGTCCACTCTTTTTTTGTCTTTACTTTGTAAAAAATATTGTTTTTATTGACAGAGCAGTAAACAACAACAGCGTACAATAAAAAGAGGATGAGTGTGTATTACAGCGAGGGGTTGAGTGTGTAACACATGAGATGAAAGCATTGAGAGGAGCGCGGATGGTTGGAGTTGTCACAGGTGTCCTGTTGAGAGATGTGTTGACAGATTGCGAAGATACGTTTGCATGTGTGAGTGAGCAGCGAGGCCAGAGTCCTGATGGAGTGTGTGGTGTGTGTGTGTGTGTGTGTGTGTGTGTTTGTTGTTTGTGTTTGTGTAAAAAAGAAGATGTGCTGTGAAGGCAAATGTTAGTAACAATGAGTGTGTGTGAAGTGTGAGGGTGCGGACGACGAGGAAAACAGTGTAATACAGTGTGTGTGTGGAGGTGACAGGGCAGAGAGTTTGTGTGTGTGCGTGTGTGTGTGTGTATGTTGTTGATTGTTGACATACAGTGATGAGCGGGAGAGTGCGTGAGCGATTCAGGGACGAGGTGTTAGCGAGGAGTGGTCCAAACGTTGAAGCAGCTCCTGTGGTTCAGCGAGCGAGGCCGACACGACCTGAGAGGAGAGAGAGAAAGGAGGCGTTGATGAGAGGAAGGCGTAAAGATGAGACGCTGTTCAGAGAGAGCGGTGAGACACAGACGGTGGTTGGGGCTGACAGGTAGAGAGGTAGACAGGTACAGAGGTAGACAGGTAGACAGGTAGACAGGTAGACAGGTAGACAGGTACAGAGGTAGAGAGGTAGAGAGGTAGACAGGTAGAGAGGTAGACAGGTAGACAGGTAGACAGGTAGACAGGTAGACAGGTAGACAGGTAGAGAGGTAGACAGGTAGAGAGGTAGACAGGTAGAGAGGTAGACAGGTAGAGAGGTAGACAGGTAGACAGGTAGAGAGGTAGAGAGGTAGACAGGTAGAGAGGTAGAGAGGTAGAGAGGTACAGAGGTAGACAGGTAGAGAGGTAGAGCGAGCACGCTGGATGAGAGCGATTAGTCCACAGCAGTGAAGGAGGTGAAGGGACAGCGTGAGGTGTTTTGTGACTTCCTGTGGGAGTGATTGTAAAAGTGCAGGTGTGTGAAAAGTGTGTGTGAGAAAACAGAAGTGTGTGTGTGTCCATGAAACAGCTGAGTGAGGCCGACTGTGTTGTTGTTGACGTGTGTGGGAAAAAGGTGATTTGTTGCCAAATAGGACGTGTGTGTGTGTGTTTTTCCAAACGCGGTGTTTGTGAGGTGTGAAGGTGTGTGAAGGTGTGTGAAGGTGTGTGAAGGTGTGTTTGTGTGTGAATGTGTGTTTGTGAGTGAAAGAGTAAAACCCCAGGAGTGTGGAGAGCTGAGAGTTTGTGTGTGTGGTGTTTCCATGTGAAGATGGGTGTGAGAGCAGCAAAGCGAGCAAAGCTGGATCAGAGAGAGGAGTGTGTGAAGCAGCGGAGCGCTGAATGAGTGAGAGAAGTTTGACTGAGAGTGACAAAGTGTGTGAAAGGAAGGCCCCCGTGTTTGTACCGATTCATGCCCAGGTTTCTTTTCCTAATGTGATGTGTGTGATTGGAGCTGAGTGAAGGCCAAAGTGTGCCATGAATATATGGAGCGCGTGGAACGCGTGGAGCGTGTGGAGTGTGGAGTATGTGGAGCGTGGAGCGTGTGGAGTGTGGAGTGTGGAGCGTGTGGAGTGTGGAGCGTGGAGCGTGTGGAGTATGTGGAGTGTGGAGTATGTGGAGCGTGGAGCGTGTGGAGTGTGGAGCGTGTGGAGTGTGGAGTGTGTGGAGTGTGGAGCGTGTGGAGTGTGGAGTGTGGAGTGTGGAGCGTGGAGCGTGTGGAGTATGTGGAGCGTGGAGCGTGTGGAGTGTGGAGCGTGTGGAGTGTGGAGCGTGTGGAGTGTGGAGCGTGTGGAGTGTGGAGCGTGTGGAGCGTGTGGAGTGTGGAGCGTGGAGCGTGTGGAGCGTGTGGAGCGTGTGGAGTGTGGAGCGTGTGGAGTGTGGAGCGTGTGGAGTGTGGAGTGTGGAGCGTGGAGCGTGTGGAGCGTGTGGAGTGTGGAGTGTGGAGCGTGAAGTGCGTGATGCGATTGAAGTGTGGAGCGGGTGGAGCATGTGGAGCGGGTGGAGCGCGTGGAGTGTGTGGAGTATGTGGAGCGTGGAGCGTGTGGAGTGTGGAGCGTGTGGAGCGTGTGGAGCGTGGAGCGTGTGGAGTGTGGAGCGTGGAGCGTGTGGAGTGTGGAGCGTGTGGACTGTGGAGCGTGTGGAGTGTGGAGCGTGGAGCGTGAAGTGCGTGATGCGATTGAAGTGTGGAGCGTGTGGAGTGTGGAGCGTGTGGAGTGATGCGATTGAAGTGTGGAGCGCGTGGAGTCTGTGGAGCGTGTGGAGCGCGTGGAGTGTGGAGCGTGTGGAGTGATGCGATTGAAGTGTGGAGCGGGTGGAGCATGTGGAGCGGGTGGAGTGTGTGGAGTGTGTGGAGTGTGTGGAGTGTGTGTAGTGGGTGGAGCGTGTTCAGTGTGGAGCGCGTGATGCGATTGGAGTGTGATGCAGGTAGAGCAAATTCGTCACGTAGCATGGCTTCACTTTTACTTCACATCATGCAGCTCAACCACGGCCCCCAGCACAGCGCTCCACCCTCACCTCCAACCTTCACACTCAGCGTCACACTCAGTGTCACACTCAGCGTCACACTCAGCGTCACGCTCAGTGTCACACTCAGCGTCACACTCAGTGTCACACTCAGCGTCACACTCAGCGTCACACTCAGCGTCACGCTCAGTGTCACACTCAGCGTCACACTCAGCGTCACACTCAGTGTCACACTCAGCGTCACACTCAGTGTCACACTCAGCGTCACGCTCAGTGTCACACTCAGCGTCACACTCAGCGTCACGCTCAGCGTCACACACAGCGTCACGCTCAGTGTCACACTCAGCGTCACACTCAGTGTCACGCTCAGCGTCACACTCAGTGTCACGCTCAGCGTCACGCTCAGTGTCACACTCAGCGTCACACGTGAACCGACGACAACATTTCCACAGCTTTCTCGTGGAGCAACGCCACACGCTCCACGCGCTCCAGTGTGTGGAGCAGCTGGAGTGTGTGGAGTGTGGAGTGTGTGGAGCGTGGAGTGTGTGGAGCGTGGAGTGTGTGGAGCGTGGAGTGTGTGGAGCGTGGAGTGTGTGGAGCGTGGAGTGTGTGGAGCGTGGAGTGTGTGGAGTGTGTGGAGTGTGTGGAGCGTGGAGTGTGTGGAGTGTGTGGAGTGTGTGGAGCGTGGAGTGTGTGGAGCGTGGAGTGTGTGGAGTGTGTGGAGTGTGTGGAGCGTGGAGTGTGTGGAGCGTGTGGAGCGTGGAGTGTGTGGAGTGTGTGGAGTGTGTGGAGTGTGTGGAGTGTGTGGCGTTGCTCCAAGAGAAGGCTGTGGAAATGTTGTCGTCGGTTCACGTGTGACACTGAGTGTGACACTGAGTGTGACACTGAGTGTGACGCTGAGTGTCACACTGAGTGTGACGCTGAGTGTGACGCTGAGTGTGACGCTGAGTGTGACGCTGAGTGTGACACTGAGTGTGACGCTGAGTGTGACACTGAGTGTGACGCATAGTGTGACGCTGAGTGTGACGCTGAGTGTGACGCTGAGTGTGACGCTGAGTGTGACGCTGAGTGTGACACTGAGTGTGACGCTGAGTGTGAAGGTTGGAGGTGAGGGTGGAGCGCTGTGCTGGGGGCTGTGGTTGAGCTGCATGATGTGAAGTAAAAGTGAAGCCAAAGCTACGTTAGGAATTTGAACGTGTGTGATTTTGAGGTGTGGCGTGTGTTTGTGTTAACAGGAAGTGAGGGTGAGACCGAGGTTTTGCAGTAGTAGGCGGATGTGAGTGAACCCAGGAGTGTGTGTGTGAATGTGGGCTGCTGTATTGAATGTGGTGTGACGTGTGCTAACGGAGGCAGAGCGTTGAGTGGTGTGAGAGAAGCAGACATGATGAGCGTGTAGTGATTTCCAGAAAGACTTTTCAGCAAATGAGAGGAAGGTTTGACGTTTGCAGTGTGGCGTGAGAGCGCGGGCGTAATAAAGAGAGAGGTGAACGTGAGGTGGAAGTGAAGAAGAAGAGAGAACAGAGAGAGTGAAGAGGTGGTGAGAGGGTGGGATGAGGACAGATGTGCACCGTGAAGGTGAAGGTGAAGGTGAAGGTGAAGGTGAAGGGGAAGGTGAAGGTGAAGGTGAAGGTGAAGGTGAAGGGGAAGGGGAAGGTGAAGGGGAAGGTGAAGGTGAAGGTGAAGGTGAAGGTGAAGAGGCGGGCCAGGCCGAGGGCTGCTGAACATGTGATGAGAGCAGAAAGTGAGAGTGTGATGAAAAGTGTGTTTGCTGAACAAACCTTGACTGTGGTTCCTGTGTGTGTCCTGTGTGCAGATGGTGCGGGGACCTGAGGCGGCTGGTGATGATGATGGAGGAGGAAGATGTGTGCAGCTGTCCATGTGGCGTCCCTGCTGAGTGAGGTAAGGTGAAGTCCCTGATGCTGATGCTGATGATGATGATGATGCTGATGATGATGATGATGCTGCTGATGATGATGCTGATGATGCTGATGATGCTGATGATGCTGATGGTGATGATGATGATGCTGATGATGATGATGATGCTGATGGTGCTGATGCTGATGATGATGATGATGCTGATGATGCTGATGATGCTGATGGTGATGCTGATGGTGATGATGATGATGATGCTGATGATGATGATGATGATGATGATGGTGATGATGCTGATGATGATGATGGTGATGATGATGATGCTGATGATGATGATGATGATGATGATGGTGATGCTGCTGATGATGATGATGGTGATGGTGCTGATGCTGATGATGATGATGGTGATGATGATGATGATGGTGATGATGGTGATGCTGCCTCTGGGTTTGTTTCCATGTTTGTTTGGGACCAACGCAGTGCGGTGAGTGTTGTCCATTAATGTTGTTGTTGTTGTTGTTGTTGTTGTTGTTGTTGTTGTGGATGAGTAGCTGAGCCTGTGGAGATGATGTTGTTGTTTGTCATCTTGTGTAGCTTCGTGGACTCTGAGGTTTTTTTCTCCTGGGGTCTGAGATCGTGTGCTGTCCTCGGTGGAGTGTTGCTGTTGAGTTTGTCTTCTTGTGTCTGTGGAGCGAACATGTTTTCCCTGTGAGATGTTTGTTTGTTTGTGACAAAGTGTTGAAGGTGTTTAGGAGAGGCTGCATGTGTGAATGCAGTGGCACTTACCGTGGTTGTAGCAGCGGTGAGTTGTCGGTGAGCTGTCCGGCGGGGAGCGGAGGATCCGCGGAGGGTTTGCTGCAGCGGTGTCGGTGGTGTGTTAGCAGGTTGTGCTGGGCGTGCTAACGCGAGCCCGATGGTCGTTACCCGGAGGTGTAGTTGAGTGTTTGTGGTGGAGGCGCGTGTGGAGAGTTGCCGGGTTGATTGTGAGAAGTTTGTGGAGTGAGGAAGTGGAGCTTTGAGCGGCGTTGACGGGTGTTTTGGAGAGGAGAGGTCGGCCGAAGGCGTCCGTTGTGTCGGCCATGTTGGCCCCGCCCCTTCCGAGCAGCTGCTGCCGGTGGCGGAGCTTCGTGGTGCGAGAGGTCAGAGGAGAGAGCAGGAGTGTGCTGAGAGTGTGAGGCAACAATAAATGGATGAATGAATGAATAAATCAATACATAAATAAATGAATGAATAAATAAATACATGAATAAACGAATGAATGAATAAATAAATAAATGAATGAATAAACAAATGAATGATTAAATAAATGAATAAATAAATGAATAAACAAATGAATAAAGAAATGAATGATTAAATAAATGATTAAATAAATGAATAAATAAATGAATAAATAAGTTAATCAGTAAATAGAGGAATGTGGGAAAGGTGTGTGTAGGGTGAAGAGAGTGTGAATGTATAAATGATAAAAAAAAATGAAGGTAAATGGAATGAATAAATGAATGATGTAAGAATCTGTAAAGAATGAGAAAAGGAATAAATAGATAAATGATATTAGGATCCATTAAAGAAAAGGTCAGTGAAAGTGTGAATGTAAAAATGAAGAGAGAAGTGCTTAATAAAGAAAGAGAGAGAAAGAGAGAGGAAGTAGCTATATGAAGTGATATATTTGTTTAAAATAATTAGAGGCTTTAAAGAAGTGGCTGGTGAAAGTGTAGATGTAAAGAGGAATAAATGAAAGTGTTTTAATCATAGTGTAATGTCACTTTAGAAGTGAAGGAAATATGCATAGTGTGCTGGTGTGCGCTGGTGTGTGTGTGCTGGTGTGCGCTGGTGTGTGTGCTGGTGTGTGCGCTGGTGTGTGTGTGCTGGTGTGTGTGCTGGTGTGTGCGCTGGTGTGTGTGTGCTGGTGTGTGTGTGCTGGTGTGTGTGCTGGTGTGTGTGCTGGTGTGTGCGCTGGTGTGTGTGTGCTGGTGTGTGTGCTGGTGTGTGTGTGCTGGTGTGTGTGTGCTGGTGTGTGTGCTGGTGTGTGCGCTGGTGTGTGTGTGCTGGTGTGTGTGCTGGTGTGTGTGTGGTTTGAGGCACACAGGCTTGGATGATGTGTTGTGGCCAAATCCTGAGAGTGTAAACGAAGCGTGTCCCAACATGTGAGTTGTTGTTGGTGCACACATGCAGACGTGACGTGTGAGAGCATTTGACGTCAGCAGGCGGAGGAGTTGAAGCTCCATGAGTCATGTTTTATTTACATTCTGAAGATTAGTTCACAGAAGCTCATGGATGTGTGTGTTTGTGAGTGTGTGTTATGTCGTGTAGCGTTCTCAACACATCCCCTGTGTGCTGATGGTTGTGTTGTGTGATTTCAGCCAATGTTCAAAGTTGTTGTGTGAAGTTTTGAGGCGCCATCCTTCTTCCTCCATGGGTTTCCTTGTGCACATGTGTGCAGCGACACTGCTGGTGCGCCTGTTTGAGTGCATGTTTGGTTTGCTTTTAAAGAGAGATTGTAATGTGATGGAAGTAGTTGTATTTATTTGTCTTTATATTTATGCTGTGATTGGCCTTTTATTTGAAGGCTTTATTCTTTGATGAATATGAGTAGATGTAGCTAGTGTTTTTTTATCTTTCTTTCTTTATTTGTGTCTTTGTTCCTTTGTTTGTTTCTTTCTTTGTTTGTTTTTTTGTCTTTCTTTCTTTGTGTCTTTCTTTCTTTCTTTCTTTCTTTCTTTCTTTCTTTCTTTGTTTGTTTCTTTCTTTCTTTGTGTTTTTGTTTCTTTGTTTGTTTCTTTCTTTGTTTTTTTTGTCTTTCTGTCTTTCTTTTTGTCTTTCTTTCTTTGTGTCTTTCTTTCTTTCTTTATTTGTGTCTTTGTTTCTTTGTTTGTGTCTTTCTTTCTTTGTGTGTTTTTTTTGTCTTTCTTTCTTTCTTTCTTTCTTTGTGTTTTTGTTTCTTTTTTTTGTCTGTCTTTGTTTATTTTTGTCTTTCGTTCTTTCTTTCTTTCTTTTTTTCTTTCTATGTGTCTTTCTTTCTTTCTTTCTTTCTTTCTTTCTTTCTTTCTTGTGTTTTTGTTTCTTTCTTTTTTTGTCTGTCTTTGTTTATTTTTTTCTTTCTTTCTTTCTTTCTTTCTTTCTTTCTTTCTTTCTTTCTTTTTTTTTGTCTGTATTTCTTTCTTTTTTTCTGTCTTTCTTTCTTACTTTTTTCTGTGTTTCTTTGGTTGTTTTGTCTTTCTTTCGTTCTTTCTTTCTTTCTTTCTTTCTTTCGCTCTCGTTTTTTCTTTCTTTCTTCTTTTCTTTCTTTGTGTTTTTGTTTATTTGTGTCTTTCTTTCTTTCTTTCTGTCTTTCTTTTTTCTGTCTTTCTGTCTTTCTTTCTTTGTGTCTTTCTTTCTCTCTCGTTTTTTCTTTCTTTCTTTCTTTCTTTCTTTCTTTTGTTCTTTCTTTGTGTTTTTGTTTCTTTCTTTTTTTGTGTCTGTCTTTGTTTATTTTTTTCTTTCTTTCTTTGTTTCTTTCTTTGTGTCTTTTTTTCTGTCTTTCTTTTGTTATTTCTTTCTTTTGTTGTGTTTTTATTCATGTACTGTTTCATTTACTTATTCATGTATTTGTTAAGCACTTTTTTTAGTTGTCGTTATTTGTCTTTATATTTTAGTGTTTATTTTTTCCTTTTGTGGATTGTTATGAAATTGATGTATTAGTAATTTTTTAATACATCTTTCATAGATTAGTGAAAGAATGATTTATTAATTTGTTTTTTAGGTTTTTTTTCATAGATGGGTTAAAAATGTATGAATTAATTCATTTGTTATGGGGTTTTTTTCATAGATTGTTTCTATATTTATTTATGTAATTATCTATGATTTCATAGATTTTTATTGAATTTTTTTATGAATTGATTGATTATTCCAAAGGTTGTGATATAAGTTTGTTTTTGATGTATTTATTTATTGTGTTGTAGATTTTGTTGTGTAATTTGGCCCTGTCAGTACTCCATAGAGCTGTGTGTTGCCACAGTTTAAATCCAGGAATAGCAGCAGCAGCAGCAGCAGCAGCAGCAGCAGCAGCAGCAGCAGCAGCAATGCAGTGAAGTTTACGGAGCACATGAGTGTTAGCAGGAGGTTTGAGAAATGAGGGAGTGTGAATAAGTGATGAAGTGAAATGTGCAGTGAGGCAGTTTTTCTTTGGTATTTTCCATGTTGAATGAGCAGGTATGGTGAGCTGGTTTTTTGAACAGCAGATGTTTATTGGAGCAATGAGACACAGGCCATTTTAGGACTAATAAGAGCATGAAACATTTTGTTAGTGACACGTGAGCTGAAGTTGTGGTGTTTTGTTGAGTAGTTTTGCTGTGAAGTGAGCGGTGTGCTGAGATGAATGTTGTGGAAGAGCAGAGTATTTGACAGAGCGATGGTTATTTATAGTTGGTTGTGTGTGTGTGTGTGTGTGTGTGTGTGTGTGTGTGTGTGTGTGTGTGTGTGTGTGTGTGTGTGTGTGTATGCATGTATGGATATATGTGTGTGTGTGTGTGTGTGTGTGTGTGTGTGATTGTTGTAATGGAGCTGAATATTGAGGATTGATTTGAGGATAATTGGTTGATTACAACGGAAGCTGTCGAAGTGAAGAGTGGATTTGAAATGTAAAAGTGTTTTTGGGGGCATTTCCAAAGAGGAGTGGGTGTGTGAAGTTGTGTGAATGAGGAGCAATTGTGTTGTTTTTTTAGTTGAATTTTCTGAACACGTGAAGTGTAATTATTTTGCTGGGAAGAGATTTGTTTTAAAAGACATCTACTGATGCACCTGAACACATCATCAGTAACGATACCTGGGTTCACAGGGCGTTTGGGGTCTTTCAACATTATACACCCTCGCCCAGGCGACCCAGCCGCGGGCGATCAACCCCACAACTTGTGTTGAGGTGGCATTTGCCTGACCCCATGGTTGTCCTCTCCGGATCCAGAGCCACGTGGAGGCTTTTTCAGCTGCTCGGGTGGCGTCGTTGACGGCTCTGCTCCTCGCTGTTCCCGTAATGCCCAGGGCACTTAGAGCTTTGTGGAGCGAGCGGCCCACAAATCCTGTGCCGCCAACTTGGACGGGCATACACGGTGCCTTCCAGCCCTGCTGCCGACAGTGGACGAGCAGCTGTTGGTACTTGGTCCTCTTCCTTTCACGGGCTTCCCCCACGCGGTCGTCCCACGGTACCATCAGCTCCATCAACACAACGTTTTCGGCGCTCTCCGAAACCAGTAGGACGTCCGGCCTCAGGGTGGTGCCGACGACGTGCCGGGGGAACGGCAGCTGCTTGTCCAGGTGTACGGAGAGCTGCCAGTCCTGGGCCGTTGCCAAGATCCCTGCCGGTCTTTTTGCAAATCGCCCTCGGCCGGGCTCCCGCTCTGACAAAAGCGATCGCACGGTCGGAGTTAGGTACTCGGCCGGAGCCGCCGACGCCTTTGCCGACGGCTTCCGCAACGGGCTTCAGCACTCGGTGGCGTCGCCAGGTGTAGCCGCCCTGGCCGAGCGCTTTTGGGCAGGAGCTCAGGACACGTTCCAGAGTCCCTTTGTCTGAACACAGTTGGCAACTAGGGGTCTCCGCTCTGGGCCGGGTAGGACGTCACATACCGCCCGGACGAGGAAGCCGACGCGGTGCGGTTGGGCCTGCCACAGATCCGTCCAGGTGACTTTTGGGTCCGGGGCGTGCTCCCATGCGGTCCAGGCCCCCTGCTGGCTCAAACCAGCCGCTGTGCTTGTTGTGTCTTCCTCCACTGCAGTCCTGACTTGCTCCTGTATTTGCCTTGGCTTCTCCTTCCCCTTGCACTCCCTGTGACGAGGCGGTGTTGGGAACATCCCCAGAGCCGCTGTGCCACGCGCCACGACACCCACCAGTTGTGTGTGGCGTAGTGGGGCCTCTGCATCCAGCAGAGCAGACTGGGCAGTCCACTTCCTTCCAGTCTTCACCGCCACTCGCGCCCGGGCCACCTTTGGATCCCTGGAGTGTGTGTACATCAGTACCTCTGTGGTCCGAGTCACCTTGAACTCCTGTGCCAGGGACTGGAAGGGCAGCCGGAGCTTTGCGGTGTTCCCATAGAGGGCAATGTTAGTGAGGCTTCTGGGCAACCCCAACCAACCATCTCGTGAGACAGGAGCTGACCTTCCTCTCCAGCGTGTCCACGGTGGAGATGGGGACGTCATAGACAAGTAGCGGCCAGAGTATCCCGGGTAAGATCCCACGCTGGTATATCCGCGCTTTAAAGTTGCCCGGGAGACCAGATGTGTCCACCGCTGTCAGCCAGCAGTCCAGTTGGAGACGGGTTGCGTGGAGCGATGCGGAGTCGTTAAGGCTGCTGTGGAAGACCTTGGCCAAGCTGTTAACAGGCTTGGCCGTGACTGACGGTATCATTGTCTCCTGGATGTGGAACCGGAACCCGTCCGTGACCTTGCCCTTTTTCACCACTAGCGACGTGGACTTATGCGGTTGGAATCCCATCCGAGCCCACCGGACGAGTGTCTCTGGCCCTCGGAGGATCCACCTGCACCCAGGCACCGACTCCGCGGTGACTGTCAGGTCGTCCACAAAAGCCCCGACGGGGGGTCGGCGGGTCCCCGATTGGGTCCGAGGGCCTCTGCACTGCGGCTCCGCGGACTTGACGATCGCGTTCATCGCTAGGGCAAACGAGGTGACAGAGATGGTGCAACCCGTGATTATCCCCACCTCCAACCTGTGCCACTCTGATGTTACTTCCCGTGCTGAGACCCTCATCCTGAAGCGATGGTAATAATCCAGGATGAGATGTGCAATGCGGCGTGGCACATGATGTTTGGTCACGGTGGTGTGGACCATTTGGCGAGGGATGGAGCCATATGCATTGGCTAGGTCTAAGCACAGCACCGTGAGGTGTCCCTTGTTGTCCCGGGCTTCCCGGATGAGCTGCGTCACCACTCCAGTGTGTTGTAGACACCCCGGTCCTTGTGAGATCCCTCCCTTTTGCACCGACGTGTCTATGAAGTTGTTAGCGGAGAGGAAGTAGTCCAGCCGCCTTGCTGCTACGCTGAAGAAGATGTTTCCTTCCACGCTCAACAGGGAGATAATGGTGAATTGGTGGATGTTCTTGGAATGTTTCTCTTTAGGGATGCAGACACCTTGAGCAAATGTCCACTGCTGAGCCACCTTTCCCGTCGTCCAAACGACTCTGAGAATCTTCCAGAGCCGCTTGAGTAGCAACGGACAGTTGTTGTAGACCTTGTAGGGGACAGCACTAGGTGGAGGGGCTGAGCTGGCTCTTGCCTTCTTTACAGCTTCCTGAAGCTCCTTCAGAAGCGGCTCCCTGGTGTGGAAATCCTTGGTGGGAGGTGGTGGGTGTAGCAGGATGTGGCACTGTCCCAGCTCATCCTGTCTTGTAGGGTGGCTGTAGGTGTTGCGTAGATGCAGGTCAATTTGGTCCTCGGAACAGTCCGAGTTCCCATCCCGTTTGTGTGCCAGCAGTTGTTTGGTGAAACCAAAGGGGTTGGCTACGAAGGAAGCACGCTTTCTGGATCTGTCTTTGCGGTGCCTTCGGTGGTATTGAGCTCTGCGCAGGATCATCAGCCTTTTCCTGAAGATAGCCCGCAGCTCTGCCAAGGGGGGGCGTTGCTCCTGGCTGGCTGCTTTGCGCTGCTTCTTAAGGGACTTTAGTTCCCGTGGGATCCGGTGGATCTTGACCGCACGTGGGTTCACGGCGTAGGTTGTCCGAGCTGCTCTCTTGTCCTCTGCTCCAAACCGCTCTCGGGCCAGACCGGCGATGATGGTTGTCATGGCCTGCAGTCTTGGGTCCACATGTCCCTTTGCAGATGCTTCCAGCACCTTATGGACGTCCTGGTGAAAGTGCTCCCAAAGTGTGGTCTTACAGGCCTGTGGCCACTTGATTGGAATGTTAGCCAGGGGCAGACTTGGGTGAAGAGAGTGTTGAAGTGTATTGAAGTGAGAAATTGAAATGTGGAAGACATTTGTTTTGGTGTTGTCCCTGAGGGGCAGTTAGAGGCACACAGAGCAGTGAAGAAGTGTGGAGAGAGACGAGGAGAAGAAAGGGGCCCAAAGTGTAGCATTGCACTGTAATTTGTTGCTTCAGCTTGTTGTTTTTAATTGAGACAAACAAACAGAGTGTAATAGAGAGGAGTATTGGGGCAAATAAGAGATTGTATGTGTACGCGCTGATGAATGTTGCGTGACTTTTTGTAGACAAAGAGGAGAGAAATGAAGGAGCGCAGTGTGGTGTTGTGTATTTTATTGGTGTTGTTGTATTTGAATGAAAAAATAGCGGAGACAATAAAACGGAAGAGGACGAGTGCCAGTTAAAAAGTATACGTAGGTGTGAGTTGAATGTTTGTTTGTGTTTGTTTGAGAGATGAAGAGGTGAGAATGCTGAGATGAAAGTTTGAAGTGTTGAGTATTTTAGAAGAAGAAGTGGTATGATTTGTTTTTTTTATTTGAATAGACAGCACAGACATGTGTCATTGACTTTTGTGTGTACGCTATGTAAACATGTTGTGATTATCATGAGAGCATAAGAAAGAAAGGAGTAGTTTTTAAAGAAAGTGAAAATGTAGAATTGAAATGATAGCAACGAGAACAATTGTAGTGATAAAGTAAGTGAGTAATGTAGTAATGATAATAATAAAAGTAATAACAATAATATTAGTAAGAAAAAATAAATAAATAAATAAATGTGTGACAATAATTGGACATGAAATGAGTGAAACTTTGAGGAGTAGTAATGATGAAAGAAGAAGCTGCAGTGAGATGAATGGGTGAAAGGCTTGTTGTGTGATGTGCACCTTTCTGTGTGATTGTGATTTGCCCTGCAAACCAAATGTGACTGCAAGGTGGGAGCAGCAGGGAGAGGAGGAGAGGAGAGGAGGAGGGGTGAGGTGAGGAGAGGAGGAGAGGAGAGGAGGGGAGGGGAGAGGAGGAGAGGGGAGGAGGAGGGGTGAGGTGAGGAGAGGAGGAGAGGAGAGGAGAGGAGAGGAGAGGAGAGGAGAGGAGAGGAGAGGAGAGGAGAGGAGAGAGGCTTGACACGTGTTTTAAATGACATGTAGATTAGTTTGTACATGTGTGAAAGTGATTGAAGTGATGTAATGACTGAAGGTAAACACACACACACACACACACACACACACACACACACACACACACACACACACACACACACACACACACACACACACACACACTCACAGACACACAGACACAGACACAGACACACACACAGACAGACACAGAGACACACACACAGACACAGAGACAGACACACACACACAGACACACACACAGACACACACACAGACACACACACACGCACGCACACACGCACAGACACAGAGACACACAAACACACGCACAGACACAGAGACACACACACACACACACACACACACACACACACACACACACACACACACACAAAAATAGAGCAGGATGAGTGTAGTTTTGAACGTGGGGGTGTCTGAGTTTATCCAGATTTATGGTCATGAATTGTTGAGACATATCTGCAGTTTTCCCAGTCGCTGTCAAAGGTGTGTTGTTGAAGGCTGAGAGTGAAGGCGAAAGGTGAGTTTGTCCGTCGTGGAAATATCCTGAACCACTTTGATCCGATCCTCAACTGCGGGGGAGTGTGTTGGTTGTTATTGCTGTGTTGGTAGCTGGTGTGAAGATGCAATGCATGTGTCGGTGTTGAAAACGGTGAGCTATTTGTGAGGATTGATTTGAGGGTAATGGGCTGGTTACAGTGTGAGGTGTAGAAGATGAAAGTGTAATTGTGGCGTGAAAATTCCGTCCGTCCGTCCGTCCGTCCGTCCGTCCGTCCGTCCGTCCGTCCGTCCGTCCGTCCGTCTGTCCGTCCGTCTGTCCGTCTGTCCGTCTGTCCGTCCGTCCGTCCGTCCGTCCGTCCGTCCATTTTCTTCCGCTTATCCGGGGTGGGGTCGCGGGGGCAGCAGCCTAAGCAGGGAAGCCCAGACTTCCCTCTCCCTAGCCACTCGGTCCAGCTCTTCCGGGGGGATCCCGAGAGGTTCCCAGGCCAGCCGAGAGACGTAGTGTCTCTAGCGTGTCCTGGGTGTGCCCCGGGGGTCTCCTCCCGGTGGGACGCGCCCCGGACACCTCACCGGGGAGGCGTCCGGGAGGCATCCTCATCAGATGCCCGAGCCACCTCATCCGGCTCCTCTCAACGCGGAGGAGCAGCGGCTCTACTCCGAGCTCCTCCCGGATAGCCGAGCTTCTTCCCCTACGTCTAAGGGAGAGCCCGGCCACCCTACGAAGAAAGCTCATTTGGGACGCTTGTACCCGTGACGTTGTTCTTTGGGTGACTAGCCAAAGCTCAGGACCACAGGTGAGGGTGGGAAGGAAGACGGAGCGGTAAACAGCTCAGCTCCCCGTTCACCACGACAGACCTGCGCAGAGTCGGCACGACTGCAGACGGCGCACCGATCCGCCCGTCGACCTCTGGCTCCATCCTCCCCTCAGTGGCGAACAAGACCCCGAGATACTCGGGGCAGAACGTCATCCCTGACCCGGAGAGGGCAGTCCACCCCTTTTCCGGCCGCGGACCAGGGACCGGGATCGGGAGGCGCCGATTGTCATCGCAGCCGCTCGACACCGGGCCGCGAACCGATCCAGAGAGAGCGGAAGGTGACGGCTGGACGTAGCCAACAGGAGCAGATGATGCGCCAAAAGCAGCGATCCAATGGCGAGGTGAGCAAAGCGGAGCCCCCGGACACCCCGGCTGCGCCTAGAAATTGTGCGCGTAGAAGTTAGGAAGGGAACGGGTGAGAAAGGGCAGCCCCGGCGGAGTCCGTCCCTCACCGGAAAGGAGCGCGACTTAGCGGCAGCGATGCGGACCAAGCCGCGGCACCGGCGGTAGAGGGAAGGGAGGGCCGGTTAGAAGCAGCCCGACACCCCGTACTCCCGGAGAACCCCCCACAGGAGTCCCCGAGGGAGACGGCGGAGCGCCTTCTCCAAGCGCACAAAAGACACGCAGACAGGTCGGGCAAAGGCCGAGGGTACGGAGCCGGCCAGAAGGAGAACCGCATCGCTCGTCTGGAACGGGAGGTGGGAGGATGTTACGGAGCCTCCTGTCCAGTAGCCCCGAGTAGACCTCACCAGGGAGGCTGAGGAGCGCCGCGCGATCCCCCTGTAGTTGGAACACACCCTCCGGTCCCCCTCGTTAAAAAGGGGGGACCGACATCCCGGTGTGCCAATCCAGAGGCACTACCCCCGATGCGCAGGCGATGTGGCGAAGCGGCGCGGGCCACGACAGAGCCACAACATCCGGGGCCTAGAGGAACCGCGGGCGGGTGTCATCCGGCCCTGGGGCCGTGCCACCGAGGAGCTTTTTAAGCACCTGGCGACCTGAACCCCAGAGACGGAAGAGGCCACCCCATCATTCTCACACTCGCTTCCTCCAGGGAAGAGGTGCCGGTGCGGCGGAGGCGGTGCGGGAAGTATTCCTTCCACCGTTCCGCAACGTCCCGAGCGGAGGTCAGCAGCGCAGCGCGTCCACCGAGCACAGCGTTTGCAGCGCACCGCTTCCCCCGTCCCGAGATGCCGGACGGCGGCGGAGAACCTCCGGGAAGGCGCCCGGCAGCGGTCGTCCACGGCCTGGCCGAAGCGCTCCCACGTCCGGGTTTTTTTTTGCCGGGCGACCGCCGAAGCCGCATTCCGCCGGGCCCGCGGATACCCGCGCGCCGCCTCGGGAGTCCCGCACGCCAAAAAGGCGCGATAGGACTCCTCGTCGAGCCGGACGGCATCTCTCAGCAGCGGCGTCCACCGGCGGGTCGGGGCGCGGCCGCCCCGACAGGCACCGAGCGGCTCACGGCCACAGCTCCGACGGGCCGCCTCAACGACGGAGGCACGGAACAAAGCCCGTCGGGACCGGACGTCCCCTACGTCCCCCGGAACGCGGTGGGAGGTCCTCCCGGAGGCGGGAGTTAAAGCTCTGTGTGACGGGGGATTGCGGCAGACGTTGCCAGCAGACCGTCACGATCCGTTTGGGCGTAGCAGGTGCGAGCGGCACGTTCCCCCACCACAGGAGCCAAGTCACCTGCAGGTGGCGACGGGTGGACAGCTCCGCCCCCGTCTTTACCCGAGCGTCCAAGACGGGCGGCCGCAAGCGCGACGACACGACCGCAAAGCGGACGAGGGAACCGCGACCTAGGGTGTCCCGGTGCCAGGCGCGCATACGGACACGCTTACGCCGGAACACGGCGTTTGTTAGGAAGAAGCTGTGAGGAGCGCAGAAATGCAACAAGAAAACACCACCGGGGTTGAGAAGGGGGGGGGGGCCGTGGCGTCCAACGGCGCCCCTCCAGGTATCACCGCGGTTGCCGACGTGAGCGTGGAAGTCCCCCGGTGGGACGAGGGAGTCCCCAGACGGAGCAGTGTCAAGCGCTCCCTCCAAGGACTCCAGAAAGGGTGGATAGCGTGAAGCGGTATTTGGAGCGAAGGCGGAGGGAGGCTAGCCTGCGGTCCACGGGGGCGAAGTCCAACGTAGAGGCACCGAGCCGGGGGGCGAGGAGTACGGCCACCCCAGCCCGCCGCCTCTCACCACGGGCCACTCCGGAGCGGAAGAGAGCGGGAGGCCTCTGGAGAAGGCCGGTTCCAGAGCCCTTGCCGTGCGTTGGGGCGAGGCGGAGCGTGCGTAGGCGGAAGCGGCGAAGCTGGCGCAGCAGCTCAGGCTCCTTCCCCGCCAGAGAGGCGACGTCGCGCCAGAGCTAGCTTCTGCAGCCGAGTATCAGAGCGGCAAGGTCCCCGCCTTTGGCCGGCGCCCAACTCA